>NC_056729.1:1686459698-1686474698 GCF_019279795.1 Protopterus annectens
GCTCAGAACTTATCAACAATGCCATCTCCTATTCAATTCCTAATGACACTGCCAACTTATAGGCAAACAAGTCTGCTGCAAATGCCTCTCCTGAAACTGTCATCCCCACCCCCAAACCTACCCGAGTCACTACCACTACCCCAACTCTCTCCAAGGACCAAATCCTTAAAGTGCTCTCCAAGACCAAAAATGCCTCTTCATAGGGTCTCAATAACTTATTAGGGTGTCATGTAAAAAGTGTCAAACAGAACCTTGCTGATCCCCTCCATAAGTTGTCCAACCTAAGCCTTGCACAGTTCTCAAATGGTGTACTACAGTGATGATGCCCCTTCATAATGATGACCCCATAACTGACTCAAGCAAGTACTGACCCATTACCCCTACTAGTCTTGTCTACAAAGCCATGGAAATACTTATCGCTGGTGTCATAAATCAGGACATTAAGAATTTAATAAGGCTTGCCCCACAAGAATTTGGATTTGGGAAGGGCAGACCATGCCTCCTCAGGCTTGTAAATGAATTTGAAAAGGTCATGCAAGTTGTGGAGAAAGGGCAATCTGGTCATGTTCCCTCTCTGGATCTAGCCAAAAGCATGGATCTAGGAACACAGACAGATAGTGACTTAAAGCTTGACCACCAGGTAGCTATGGTACTGAGGAAATCCTTCTGTAAAGCTCAACTTAGAAGTAAAGGTATGATATCAAGGTCAAAGGAAGTCATAGTGCCATTGTACTTGGTCCTCATCAGACCCATAGCCAAGTACAATACTTCCCGCTGCATGTACCTAACCAGGCCCGTACACCATTGGAGTGATCCCAGAGGTCACTTACTATCACTAAAAAACACAGTGTAATACACATCTTATGCAGACTGACCAGCTAAAGGTCAAAACCCTTTACTCCATCTCATATCATTTATTGAGTGTGGACTTATGCTTGACGTACAGGGCATTCTCTGAAGAAAATGTTAGACATCCACAAGAAAACGTATATGAGAGTTAAGTGTTCCATGGACCTGAACCTTATTTGTGACTTTAACAGAACTTGCTGAAGAGACAGATTCGTATCCCAAAGGCTATTTCATCTATGGAATAAACTTCCCAACTTTGTAAAACAAAAGCCCGTCCGTCCCTCACTCTCTTCAAAAAGAATTTGGAAAAATGTATGGGAACCATAAATCACTCACAAGGTCCTGGCCATGTCCCATATGGACAGAGGCAGTCTGTAAAATGAATCAGGGCTCTAACACCCAAAGACCCACTACCCTGATACTACCCCAGCCTATATCTGAGGAATTAAGATATACTATTTATAATATTATCACGTCCTGGGTGTTATTGGCTAGGCTTGTAAAGACTCTTGTGCCATTAGCCTAGTAATCACCTATGAACCTATTATAAACAAGCTAAAAGCCTTAAACATGGATCCCTGTGTGGTAAAGTGGATTGCAAACTGTCTTAAGGACAGAATGCCTGTTGTCAGAATCAGTGATGTAGCCTCAGTTAAGGTAGAGGTGACCAGTGGTGTTCCTAGGGGTTTGTTTTGGGCTGTCTTCTTTTTGGATATTTTTTTCCCTTAACTTTCTTACATGTTTCATGTGTTCTAGTGCTTCATCATTTGCAGTGTTTTGGTTTTCAAGTGAATTTAACTAAGTTGTACTGGTGACTCTCTTGTGATATTCTTGATTTGAGTCATTTTGTAGAAAATGGTAACATATTAACAGCTTTATTTATATTCATTGATTTGTTAATGTGTAAACCCACTGTACACATGCTTTCTTTTATGGGCAACTGAGGACCACAGTCTGGATAAGTGAATTGCACAGCTGATAGACATGAAAGTAATAAAACCGAAGGAAGATTTAAGCTAAACTGACTGAAGAGAAGTTCAGCTGTTAACAGATGGGCTTTGGGGAGACCTTACCACTATTGTAGATGCCATTTTTCATCAGAAAGGTTTTGTTCTCATTGCCAAATTAATGCTCGCTATGAATTTAAAAGTAAATTATACAAAACTTATTTATAAGATAAATGAGGGCAGGGTGCCTATAAATAAGATAAGACAGAGAAATAGACACATTAAGGACTAATATATTGAATAATACATAATTCATAGGTTCATAGGTTCATAGGTTCATACTAGGCTATCTGCCCTAGGGCATTTATAAGCCTAGCCAGAGTGTGTGTGGCTTTCACCACCCCTTAGGATGAGAATACTACGCCCTTTTAGGGTTTAGTTTACTGTGCCTCTGTCTAGTTGTGACACAGAGATGACCCCCGGGGAAAACCTACGATCTCCCATCCACTCGTCAAGATTTCTCTTGAATAGAGTCAGTGAGGGGCTCTGCCTAACATGGACTGGGATTCTGTTCCAGAGTGTAGGGAGCCTCTGGGTTATGAATCTGTCCCTCCAGCACGTCCTATTTATTTCTGTGTTGAGGTTTAAGTCTCTTGCTCTCGTGGCTCTGATGGATTTGGATTTTCTGAGGTGGAGCATGTCCATTAATTCCGGATTGGACATGGCCTTGTACGTCAGGCACAGATCACCTCTGAGTAGGCGGTATGCGACTGAATAGAGCTGGAGTTTTTTCAGTCGGGCAGCATATGACATATGTTTAAGGCCCTTTATCCTTTTGGTGAGGAACTTTTGGGGTCTTTCCAACTGCTGCAGGTGTCGGGTAAGATACATCCCAAATGGGGCATTGTACTCAATCATTGGCCTGATAAGAGAAGAGTACAGAGGCACAATGACCTCTCTTGATCTAGATGTGAAACCCTTCATGATAAGGTGGGCAATATAGAAGGTATGCATTCAAATGAAAGACTACAGTCAGTCTTAAATAATGAACAACAGCAGCAATCACTGCACTGTGCACTTTATTTACTTACACATTTAGAGACTACAAAGTTAAATGGCCCCATTTCAAATCAAAGACTACAGTCAGTCTTAAATAATGAACAACAACAGCAGTCACTGCACTGTGCACTTTATTTACTTACACATTTAGAGACTACAAAGTTAAATGGCCCCATTTCAAATCAAAGACTACAGTCAGTCTTAAATAATGAACAACAACAGCAATCACTGCACTGTGCACTTTATTTACTTACACATTTAGAGACTACAAAGTTAATCGGCCCCATTTTCATTTTCAATAGTTCAGTGTTCAAAACTGAACACTTCCATTATGGCTTATAGAAACTATATATAGAACTCATTTTGTCGAAAGTGATATATGGCCCCTGCCCCACTAAAGTGCAACCCTGGAGTGAGAATATAAAGTAAGGGAGGGTGAGGGGGGCATAGCCCCACACATTGGGGGTGTGGGGGGCATAGCCCTCCACCTATTTTAAATGTTCTAAAGTATGGATGTGCATATTGATGATTTCAATGAAAGGCTATTATAATAATACAATTTATACACCCCTCCACACCCCCCCTTACTTTATATTCTCACTCCAGGGTCAGACTACAGTGGGGCAGGGGCCATATATCACTTTCGATGAAATGAGTTTTGACCAAATGTGTTTTCAGTGAAGTGAGCTTTCAGTGAAATGAGCTGCCTGAAGTGACTTTCGACCAAATGTAAATTTGACCAAACAAAGCAGACCCATATATATATATATATATATATATATATATATATATATATATATATATATATATATTCACTTTAGAAGCTTAAAATCCTGAAATCTCGAATTTCAGAATCTCGCGCCCATAAAGTAGAAAATCCAAATACCCAAAACCACAAAACCATGAAACCCTAAATCCCGAAATCACACAACCTTGAAAACACACAGCACACACTCCACAACACATACAAACACAGACACAAACACCTCCCAACATTGTCAAAAAAACAATACAACACACACACACACACACACACACACACACACACACACACACACACACACACACACACACACACACACAAACACACACACACACACACACACAACTAAACAAACACACACACCTACCCTTACTATATGCAGGGGGGCAAGCAGGCCCTGCACCCCCCATGTGGGGGGCAGTAACACCACCCCCCTACTTAAATATTCTAACTCCAAGGTAGCACTGCATACATACACATATGAAACACCACCACACAAACTGCATTCCTCTCGCACCGACATATCACAGTAACAACACACACTAACACACACTACAGCCCCTATCCAACACCCTTAAACACAAACACTTACCTGAATCCATGAACACAGCGCAACACAGAACCACTAATTCAAAATCTCTGACATTCCAGATTTTGAATTTCGCGCTTCTGGGGTTGCGATGTTCCAATCTTTCCACTTTATCAGCTTGAGATTCTGAAATTCGATATTTCAGGATTTCGAGCTTATAAAGTGTATATATATATATATATATATATATATATATATATATATATATATATATATATATATATATGTATATACACACACATATATATATATATACATATATATATATATATATATATATATATATATATATATATATATATATATATATATATATATATATATATATTTATATCTACACACACACACACACACACACACACACACACACACACACACACACACACACACACACACACACACACACACACACACACACACACATAATAAATATATATGTTTGTGTATATATGCAATAACTATATATATATCTATATAGATATATATATATATATATATATATATATATATATATATATATATATATATATATATATATATATATATATATATATATATATATATATATATATATATATATATATATATATATATATATATATATATATATATATATATCTATAGGTCTGCTTGAGATGATCGACATTTCACAATGCCAAAACCCATATGGCTGAGACCATATGATCGATATTTGAAATGTCGAACATACAAGTAGACCAAAAAAACTAACTTTAAAGTTGCTAGCAGGGGGGGCTCCACCCCTCTGCACCCCCCCCCTTGGGCCCCCCCCCGTAACTTTAATATACTAACTCCGAGATCGCACTACAGTGTGGAAATGGAAATCTTTCCATTCCACACTGTTACGAGATACAGATTCCCCATGGTTGACATTTCAAATGTCAATCATATGGTCTTGGCCACATGGGTTTCAAGGGCCTATATTAGAACACCGAACTTTCAAAATTTGAGTGTTCTAATATCGAACCCTATTAATCGAAAATTTAAAACAGCGAACATACAGAACATTGAATTTTTTCCTAGGGAAAAAAATTGCTGTTCCAAACACATACACATAACACAAGCACACCAAACAAACAGCAATCCACACACATACACCTAAACTCTTACACCTAACCCTACACTAAACTATACACACACCACTAACTATCCACTTACCTTAACCCAAACCCTAACCCTAAGGTCTGTCACTATCGCACAGTCACATCACCCGCACTCTAACCCTAACTCACCTAACCTGCCCTAACCCTCACATCCACACAGTCGCACACTTACCTGACCCCCGCCCTAACCCTAACTCACTTACCCCACCATAACCCTCACGTCCACACAATCGCACACTTACCTGAACACGACCCGTAACTTTCCACCACAGTGCTGAAAATACTGAAGCAACAGAAATGGACAACCAAATTCTTTCCCTAGGAAAAAATTTGGTTTTCTGTTTCTTCAATATTTTCAGAGTTTGCTGAAAACGGGTCGATATTAGATCACTCGAAATTTTGAAAGTTCGGTGTAATAATATAGACTGGGGTTTCGACATTGTGAAATGTTGACCATGTGAAGAGGACCCATATATATATATATATATATATATATATATATATATATATATATATATATATATATATATATCCTAGTACAAACCTATGACCTAGTACCTACCTATGAACCTATAATCTTGATGAGTGGATGGGAAATAGGAAATTCACCCCGGTGATCACCTCTGTGGCTCTGCTCAACAGTGGCACAGTAAAATAATTTTCTTGCGTGGCAAAAGCCAGGGTACCTTTTTGGCTGGGCTTGTATAGGCCCCAGGGCTGATAGCCTAGTATTTACCTATGAACCTATATATATTTGAATTTAATCAAATCACCTAAATCACATCATTATATACAAACACATCACTAAAAAACACATCATTCCACATAACACTTTCTATACCCCACCATTAACTGGGAAAACTACTCATGAACCAACTCCTTCACTGAATGCTTTCTGGAATTCATAAATTCCAACGCCCTGAATCAACTTATCCACACCCCCATCAGGGGCATCAATATCCTAGAACTAGTCAATACCAACATGATTGACCGGTTGTTCCACACCTGAAGTCAACTCCTCGTTGGTCAGATCTGACCATAAGCTAATCACCCTAGATAAACCACATCCCACCCCCCATTATGGAAACCACGGTAAGAAAATTCTCCAAAGCCAACTTCATGCTTCTTAAGACAGAAGTGGCGAACTTCATGACACCCATGCAGATGGACAATACAGTCATGACTGCTAAATCCTACACAGATGCACTCTATAAGCACTTACACTAGTGCATGGATCATGCTATCCCAAACAGAACCAAGACGCTATCCTCCAAAAAAAGGAAGCCAATCTGGTGGTCCCCTGCCATAATCAAACTCTACAACAGAAGGAAGAAACTGTTGCAAAAAAGAGTAAAATCCCATGAGTGGAGGAGTTCCCTGGTCAGCCTCAGTAAGTAGCTGAGATCCCTTATAAGATACTCCAAAGATAGCTATGAAAACAAAATCACCACCGATTCAAGGGACAACCACAAAGCATTCTATAGCTATGTCAAGAATCTCAATGGCAACACCCAGATGATCTGCTTACAGTTACTGAGTTACAGCTCAATGTCATGAAAATTACAGAACCAACTGATATTGCCAACGTCCTGACAGATAGGTTCAGTGCTAACTTTACTCCCCCTCTCACCCCCTAAAGGGCCCATGTCTATACAGAAAGAATGCAGAGTCCCTGTAATCTAACTATGCAGGTAAAAGCAGCACTCTCTAAAGCCAAAAACACAGCATCTATGGGACCGGACAACATCCCAGGCTGCATTTTATATGAACTTCAGAACGAACTGGCTCCCCACCTAAGCACCATGTTCAATCATAGTCTCACATCAGGCTTTGTGCCCATTGAATGGCGCACAACAACAGTTATCCCACTCCACAAAGGGGGAGCTACCACTGATCCTGGGAACTATCACCCTATTAGCCTGACAAGCCTGGTCTGTAAGGCCATGGAACGTATAATCACAGAACTCATAAACAAAGACATTGGTAACCTCCAAACTCTGGACCCCACCCAGTTCGGGTTTGTGAAAGGCAGATCATGCATTCTGATCCTGATCAACGTCTTTGAGGCAGTCATCAAAGCTGTAGATGAGGGTAAGGTGGTTCACACAGCCTATCTTGACCTCGCCAAGGCTTTCAACACCATCCCCCATTCTGGAATTATAGCTAAACTCACTAAACTTGGTATAAATCTCTATGTCACAAGATGGGTTGCCAACTGGCTTGCTGACAGAACCTACACTGTAAAAGTTGCAGACTCCATATCTGACTTCAAACCAGTGACAAGTGGATTATCACAGGGTTCAGTCCTGGGACCTCTCCTGTTTGGTATCTACTTCTCTGAAGTACAAGCTAACACAGAAAGCCATTGGCTAACAAAGTTTGCAGATGACTGCAAACTAGGAGCCATAGTTGAGTCCCCAAATGATGTGGACCTTCTATAGAAGGGCCTCACTGAGACAGATGCCTGGTGTCAGAGCCTTGGCCTCAAGCTCAATGCCAAAAAGTGCATTGTCATCTCCTTTGGTAAAAACTCTGTACCCATGAACTACTACATAGGAGGCAGTCTACTTAACACCAAATGTGTGATAAGAGACCTTGGGACCCAGGTGGACAGTAGTCTCTCCTTTGATAATCACATAGCCACAGTAGTTAGGAAATCCTTCTACGTGGCACACCTCATCACAAAAGAGTTCTCATCTAGGAAAAAAAAGAGGTCATTGTTCCCCTCTAATTGACACTCATTAGACCCATTATAGAGTACAATGCCCCTTTTGGAATGTATCTCACAACTTGTGAGTCACAAGACATCTGCAGCAGGTGGAAAGACCACATAAATACCTCACAAAGAGGATTACTGGCCTCAAACAGATGCCCTACACTGACCGTCTCAAAAAACTCCAGCTTTACTCCGTAGCATATCGCCTACTCTGAAGTGATCTCTGCCTAACATATAAAGCTGTGTCAAACCCAGAGCTGTTAGGTATGCTACACCTAAAGAAATCCCAATCCCTCTGTGCTACATGCTCTAAGGACCTAAACCTTGTCACCACAATAAACAAGACATGCTGGAGGGATAGATTCCTGTCCCAGAGACTTCCCATACTCTGGAACAAGCTACCCATCTATGTCAAGCAAAGTTCCTCATTAGCACTCTTCAAGAAAAATCTTGATAAGTGGATGTGAAATAGGAAATACACCCCAGGGATCACTTCTGTGGCTCTGCTCAACAGGGGCACAGGAAAATAACTTTCTTGGGTCGCGTAAGCCAGGGAACCTTGTTGGCTAGGCTTACTTAGGCCCTTGGGCCGATAGCCTAGTACCTACCTATAAACCTATGAAACAAATATACACTCACACATTTTCTTTCCTGTCTCTTCTACATTATTTAAAGACAGCTTAATCCTACACATTCATAAGTTTCACATAACACCATCTTACACTAGAAAAATATCATTTAGATCCAACATAGACACAGGGCACACAATTAAACACATACTGTTTATCACTAAAATCTACTTATATCTGGAGACATATACCCAAACTCTGGACCAAAAAACTCTCTACTCTCTGCTAGGCAAATCTCTGACCTATTGATTCTGAATGTCAACATCAGAAGTATCTCTAACAAACTTTCTGACCTACACTCATTTATACCTCACTACTCCCCTGACATATTAACCATTAGACGTAACCTAGTACCCAAAGTGAAGAAATTCTCCCACCAGGATATAATATCCTAAGACTGGATAGAGTGGGCAAAAAGGGAGGTGGAGTTACTATCCTCTACAAAAATACAATCAACATCAAACCTCTACAAACCCGCATACCTAAATTTCAAAATGCCGAAACCTTAGGTTCAACCCTAAGCATAAATTACACAAAAACTAGCATCATTCTCTGTTGTTATATTCCCCCCGGTAATAACTCTCCCTTCATTGAAGAAATGTTACAATGGGCCATATATAATCTCCCCCAAGAAACTATCTTACTAGGTGACCTGAACTCTGATTGGTCAGCCTGTAGCTCTAACAACCCCACTAACCATATTAATCTTTACAGTTTTACCCAACTTATCCAAGAACCCACTAGAATCAACAAAAAAACCCACAAACAGTATATTCTAGATTGGACACTAGTTAACTGCCCCAAACAAAACTATCAGACTGGATGCCTTCCTGATGGTCTTAGTGACCATCTCCCCACCTTCCTCCTGTGGAAACGTGCCAACATAGCCAAACCCATTATTTTTAGACAGGTCGGAGACAATTGTAAACTAAATATACAAGAACTAAACAGTATTCTAAAACATAGTAACTGGAAACCATTACTAACCCTAAATCTAAACCAAGCCATTGACTACAATATTATCATCAATATTCTTAATAGACTCGCACCAATTAGGAAAATAAGAGCTGAGGCAAACTATACAACATGGTTAACTAGGGATACTAGAGCCCTTCTAAAGTCAAAGGATAAAGCTTGGAAAATTTGGAAGAAATACAATACTAGCCTAGCCAAACAAAGTTACCTAGAACTTAGAAATCAAGCCAAGAGACAAACTAAACTCGACAGACAAAATTACTTCCTCAATATCCAAAACAAACATTCAAAAGATCCCCAAAAGTTCTGACATGCCATTAACTCTCTCCTAAAACCAGGCAAAACTACCACTACCACTTCTAACTCCATGAATGACAACAAGGACATTGCCTCCCAATTGAATCACCACTTCACAGAATCCATCTTAACACTCTCCTCTCAACTATCCAAAAACAGCCCTACATATAACCCAATCAAATGCCCTGACAACATCCCATCCTTTACGCTCCCACCCGCTCCCACCTCAACAATTAAAAAACAACTTCTAAATCTGAAACCTACCACCCTTGCCGCTGACAATCTACCAGCCAACTTCCTAAAAATAGCTGCTGAATCCTTATCCTACCCTATTTCTATTCTTATCAGTCACTCCATACATGAAGCATATGTCCCTCAGCTACGGAAGGTATCATACTTTATTCCACTCCATAAAGGCGGAAACTCTTAAGAATACTTAAATTATCGCTCCATTTCCATTCTATCCCCCTTATCTAAAATACTAGAGAAATATATACATTCTCAGGTAACACAGTTCCTAAACTCACACCATCTCCTCTCCTCCACACAGCATGGCTTCTGACAACACCATAGCACGACCACCGCTCTGCTCTCTTTCACCAATCTGATTAACCAACATAGAAATAATAATAACTTTGTAGCTGTAATATTTCTCGACCTCGCCAAAGCATTTGACATGGTTTCATATTCCTTACTACTAGACACCTTTTCATCCCTATCCTTTGCCCCTTCCGCTATAGCCTGGTTTAAAAGCTATCTGTCAAATAGGCAACAATATGTCCAATGACAAAGTGTACTATCCCCCTTACTCCCAACTACCATAGGCATACCACAAGGCTCCATATTAGGCCCACTTCTTTTCTCCATATTTACTAATAATCTCCATACCACCACACAGCATGCTTCACTTATACAATATACTGATGATTCAGCTCTTATCTGTTCAGCTCCATCACTTCCCACCCTACAACAACATACCCAGGAATCCTTTAGCTCTGTGGAAAGTTGGATCACTCAGATCCAACTTATCCTAAACCCTAATAAAACCAAATTACTACTTTTCACTTCCAACAAAACCATTTCCAACCTCTATCCTTCGCTATCTCCTCCAAAAATGTCACTTTTATCTCTCCCTCTGACCATACCAAACTCCTAGGCACTGAAATTGATAAAATTCTACACTTCAACTTCCACATTTCACAAACTATCAAAAAAGTCCATAAAAAATGGGAACACTATATAGGCACCGGAAATCCCTCTCAAAACAAGCAAGGATTACCCTAGCCCAAACTCACCTGTTGTCTACCCTAATGTATGCTGCTCCAATTCTTACACAACTTAGAAAACTTCACCTTGCCAGACTTGAATCATGTTATAATAAAATCTCCAAGTTTGCAAACAACTCCACCTTTAGAACCCATCATTGCCAGGCTCTAAGAAGGGAACTGCAATGGCTGGAACTTCCCCAGCTACTAACCTATCACCAATTAGTCATTCCCTACAATGTGGTAACACATCCAAAAAAAAAAACTACACTAGGCCAACTTCTCACCCACTATAATACAAATTGTCCTCTCCGATCTTCCGACAAACCCCTACTATGTATCTCTAGGGCTTACAATTCTGCAGGAAAAGCACTGTTCTCCCACTCCACAGCTAGAACCTGGAATAATCTCCTTCCTGCTCTGATTTCTGCACCTGCCTCTTCTCATTTTAAAAACTCACGTAGAACACGCTTAAAGAATAACTGGCTATGCCCATGTATTACATAAGTCCTCAGATTATTCCACTTATATACCTCACTTCCTAATATACCTACTGTAATATATATATTACAGTCTAGGTCTTCTCCTAATGCTGATTGAATTTGTATACTTATTCTGATATCAACCCTGTCTAACTATTTTTTCCTGTATATATAGGTCTTGTTATGTCTTCTGCTGTATACTGCATTTTAACATATTGTTTGAAAATTCTCTGTATACTGCATTTTAACATATTGTGTAAAATTTTACTTACTGTGGAGCTTTTCTCCCCAGGCCTCCGCTGAAAATGGACCTGTGTCCAGTCAGACCATCCAGGTTAACAAATGTAAAAAAATAAATAAATAAATAAATAAAATAAATGAACCAAGCAACAATCTCAGCACATGGAAAATTACAGACAAAAACACATTAAAACATAATTTTTTGCAGGAAGCAACCCCCCCCCCCCCCCTGCATCCCTCACATCTCTTGCTAAGTATCTATACTAACTCTGAGATTGTACAATGTTGAGGAAAGGGTGTATTTCCTGACCTCAAGAATTGTGCAGTCTCACACATCAGTCAACCATGCGTGTAGTCGACCAGATTTTGTCGACTAAACAGATGGCGACTAAAGGTAGTCAGTATAAATGAGTACTCCCGTCGGCATGTCTATCTAAATATATATATCTTTATGTGTATATGTATGTGTATATATATATATATATATATATATATATATATATATATATATATATATATTGGCTCTTGCAGTCTTCCAACCAGTCACTTTATCATTCAAGTAAGCCTGTCTCCACTAAAGCCTAGTATGAGGTATGAGACTTTGTTAGCATTCAGTCTAATTCTGAGCTGCTACAAGGTACTGATTTAAGGATCCCTGCATAGCAAGTCACCTATCTTAGGGTTCTATTTATTTCTGTATGTATGATAGAAGAAATGAATAATTATTTGCTTCTCTGCTCCTGAAGAATGAAACCAGGTAGAAAATGTTTGATTTGGAATAGAAAGGAAGGTGAATAGGAATCTTTTAATTTATATATATGGAGGTGATGGAGGAAACCATGAAGAAACAGAAATGACATTTTACAAGCACCAAGGCCGGCTCAGTCATGGCTTCCTGTAGTAAGGGTAGTGGTCTTTGTACTGGCTTGACTAATTTTAGGAATGTTTAGCTTGTTTCAGGATTTTACTGTGTTCCCATCAACTGGAAAGGGGACTGTGAGATTCTCCTGTAAAACTAAAAGCAAAGAGCAAACTATGCAGTTGCAGTTTAATGAGTCTTATGTGATATAGATGTTTATTAAAATGATGGAAGGGTTTCTAATTACATCAGCAGGATCTAATTCTTCTATACAGTCTCTATTTGATAACATGATGAATTTTAAAAGTATTTCTGGTTCAATATTCAATGAAGAAAAAACTAAAATACTACCTATATATACACGAAAAAATATTCTCATTAGTGATTTTACTAAATATGTACCCAATTCAGGTCAGATAACTTATTTAGGTATAATACTATCTAAAGATATTAAATCTATTATATATAATAATTATAATACCTGTTTTCTTAATATACAAAATCTTTTTAATATCTGGAATAATATGTTTTTTACTATGGAGGAGAGACTTACAATTATTAAAATGATAATATTCCCCAAGATTTTATACTTAATACAATCAATAATACTTCCACCTACAAAAATAATTATCAAGAAACTGAACACACTAATGTTAAATTTCTTATGGGCACCTAATAGACCTAGGATTGCATTAAAGAAACATACTAATAGCTGGTCTCAAGGGGGTATTTCTTTTCCAGACTTTAATTTATATACTATCTCTTTTAGTGTAAAAGTTATTACTTTATTAATAGATCAGTCATATGTCACAAAATGGAAAGATTATTGGGAGCTAATTAGTATACACTTCATGAAAATCTCCTTAACACATAAAAATATGATTGTAAATAACTCCATGTTATGGTTACTAAAGGAATTTTGTACTTCACCTATTACACCTAAACATATGGTTTGTTACCCATTAAATATTATTATTAGTTATCGTAACTTTATATTCATGCACCCTAAGTATAGGGAATGGAATTTTATTGTATTTCCTATAATGTATACTCAGGCTATGCTTTTGTCATCTACATCTGAAGGAACTCATTTAGCTATAGATAATGATCTAAAGTACTGGTATCAGTTGATATCTGATAATAAAGTTAAAAATCTAGATTTCTTAAAACAAGAATTTGATCTAAGAGAAACTTGCTGGTTAGAGGTTCAGACCTTTAGACAACATCTCATTAATAAAATAGATTTAATGTCTATAACTGTTAAAGAATCTATTCCAACACTGATTGATTACTTGATATTAAATTTACAACATAAAGTTTCTGATAAAGGTAAACTTTCATACATACATAAAGTTATCAGACAAGAAACTTTTTACAGTGCAGATTCATACTGGAATTATTTCACTTCTATTAATGGGGACCCACCAAATCAACAAGATAAACAATATATATTGGAATCTGCTTATAGAACTACGTCTTCCATTGTCTGGAGACTTTATACATGGAAATTTTACATAGATCTTTTATACACCTTTGATGATGAATAAAATAAATAATAAAGATAATCTATGTAAGAGATGTAATGTAGAAATTAATGCTGACTGGGCTCATATGTTTTATGACTGTATAAAATTGAAAGAATACTGGAAGTCAATTAATGAATTTTTGCAGGCTCTTTTACAGATAATTTCATTATTTCTAACTCTCTTATATTATTCAACACACCTCTACCTCAGAGTGTTAAATAGGTTAAGCTTCCCTTGTTATGGTCTATTCTAGCAGTGGCTAGGAAAATAATAACTAGAAATTGGATTTCAGATACACCTCCTTCGTTCAATGAATTTAAAAATGTTATGAATATAGTATGCCATATGGAAATAAACACAATTAGGACTAGAACAAATAGAAAAACATCTTATTTTATTGTATGGGATAATTTACAAAATTTGTTAAAAAAATTTTAATTTCAATAGCATGGTATTTTAGTTTAATTAATTGATCTGATTGTAGTGGATGTCTTTGTAAATACTTTAGTTGTTTTGTTGAATATTATAATAATACCTATTTTTAATTACTTGTATAAAATTGTTATGATATTTCTCTTATATGTTAAAACAATAAACCTGTTTTGAAAAAAAAAATGATGGAAGGGTTAAAACAATTTTGAAAGGACAGACTGAGTGCATTGAGAGTAAAATACAGTAAGGTT
>NC_056729.1:1686477198-1686504698 GCF_019279795.1 Protopterus annectens
CCTGGATAGATATGTGCTTTAGTCTTCAGAGTGTCTTAGGGACTATGACAGTTTAGTTGTGTGCTCTGGCTGTGTGTACTGTCAAACTTTTCTCAGAATCAGATTAGAGGTAGTGCACTGTTGTATGGCTCCATGCTGCTTTGTACACCAACTAATCCATCTCAGTATGATTCCAATACTTGGCAAAAGCTGTAATATGATCCAGTTCTTGTAGCACACTGCCACTGTGGGGGCCATTCTGGGGTGAGGAGTCCTCTATAACACAGCAGCATTGGGGACTTCTAAGATGGCTACCCATTGATAAACACCTTAAATTCAGCTCTCCAGGTGTGAAAAAGGAAAGAAACTGAGATATAAGGGCTAGTAATTCTGCAAGTTTCAGTAAAATGTTGTTAGCGGCTATTAAGTACACTGCCTGGATTCCAGCAAGCGAGTCTGAAAGAAAGTCAGTTAGAAAAGTTGAAGAGAAAACATCGACAGGGTAGAATCCTGCAACTGTTCACCAAAAAGAAGTTCAAGCTCTAGCTTTGGTACAAAAGATGGGTTACAGTAAATTATTTATTGACATTTGTTGACCAGGAAAGTCCATGGGGTCAGAAACCCATTTTTAGTGGAGGCCTGGGAAGAAGAGCTTCACAGACATTGTAATGTTCCACATAAAATACAGAGTTAATACAGAGATATACATACATAGGATAGGTAAATTGGTACAAAGTGGATTTAGAACATTTAAATATTATTAGACCGTAAAGATACAGAATAAAAATACTATTTTTCAGTTATATAATGTAATCATAAGTGTAAATACAATATTGTAAGTCAGAAAATTAGTAATATAAAGAGGAAGAAGTAAATACAGTGGAGGTTTTAGAAATAGTAATTTAGAAGAAAAAATAAATTAAATGTACAAAGAGTTGATTAAAATAAATTAAATATTGAAGGAGTATTTAACTCAAACAACTTTTCAGATGAACTCATAAAACTGCAAAAAATCAGAGGTCAAAATAAAGAAAAGGCTGTCTGAGTATGAAACTGCTCAAGAAGAGGTGTTTCAAAAAATGGTAGTTAGAGGACAGATCACACAGGGAAAACCTGAGATCTTCTGCATACCAGAGAAACTAGAAGGAACAGACTGTATTAATGTTATGAAAGCATTAATAAGCAACTGGACTGATATTCCACAGCTGGATTTGTTAATTGAAAGGGCAGATTGTGTGTATGCCCCAAACCTGGACATTAGAAAGCATCTAAGACCTGTATTAGTAAATATGCAGTTTTATCAGCAGAAAGAGTTGGTCCTGACAAAACTGTGGCATAACGGTAAAACATTAAAAATTGGAGATGGTGAAGTGTTTGTATAAAATGATCATTCACTGTACACCAGGCAGAAGAGAAGAAAATGTATCCCAGAAATCAGAGACTGTTGAGAGGCAAGTGTGAGATTCAAGCTGCTGTATCCTGCTGTCTTCAGAATATTTTTATTCTGGAGGATCAAAGTTATTTATTTTTTATGCAGGACAGGCTAAAGTGGAAATATAAAACTTTGTCCCACAAAAAGTGAGCCATCAAACAGAAGGGGATCTGCCTCTTATCCTTTTGATAATAAAGCTCATAGAGAAACTTTGCCAGTGAAAACTTTTCCTGTGTTCCAAAAGAAATGCTCGAGAAGCAGAAAAAGCACAGGAGTTTGACTAGAACAATCAGGAGTACATTTGACTTGAACCAAAGTCTGGGGATGAGATATGGAGATGAATAGGAAGAAGACCAGCAACACTGAAATGAGTGAACAAATGTGATACTATAAAGCATCAATCACATTTCTGAAGTATGTTTTTCAAAAAAAAAGTGGCTGAGAATGATTGGAATTTTGTTGATTTTGTTAAACTTGTGGGGGCGGGGACTGAAAAGCATATACCCCACTTCATGTCATTAATGTTTGGAAGGATACTAGGTGGTATAAATTGTGAACAGCGTACTGTAAGACTATAAAATAAATAAAACATCTTGAACCCAATGACACAGAAGAATAACTTATTAGACATTTAAGCCCTTTCATTCCACCATATAAGGAACTTCATCAGAAACATTGTAACAACCACTTCCTCCCATTTAAAAACCTTGAAAGTTGCCAACTTTGCAAAACCAGTTAAAGAGATACACCCTTAAAATTGAATTATAGCTATTAAACAATATTGTGTTAAAAACAATGGAAATCCATAAAATGTAAATAATACACGTAAAAGCAGGCATTCATTTTTTATACTATTCTAACACAAATAAGCAAATTTAACTTTTAAGACAGGCTTAATGGAAATTACGTCATTAATTCCTGATTGAATACTGACATTTAATAATAATTGCCAATAAAACTCTCTCTTTCACCCAATAACTCCCAATCACCTCCTCTAATGGGGTATGCCACTTTCTCAAGGTGTGTAAAGGCAAACGTTTTGAAATTCTTACACAATACAGAATATTTAAACAGGGCATTATAATTATTAGCTTTACTGATAGCATAATATGCTGATAAATTCTTATTTGCAAGAGTCCAATCAACTTTCCGACATAAAATGCTGGGCAAGAAGAACAAAAGGCAATATAAATAACCCCTTTGTATTAAAATTGTAATTGCCCTAAAACAGAAATTAATTTGCAGTAACCAGGTAAAGAAAATGACTTCCCTCAAAAATAAACCTGGGCTGCTTGCATGCACCATGATTCATTCCTAAACCTCTAGTGGGAATCCCTTATTTATTTCAAAAATGGCTTTAAAATTCCTACTATTATCAAAAACAGACTTAGGTTGTTCACCCAAAATGCCTGAGCTAGATTACCATAATTACTTTCTTTGGTTTTACTGACCAAAATGCTGGACTGATGCAAAAAAGGGCCATATCTAGGATTTCTAAACTCAGTAATTCATTTATTGGCATCCTGCAACATATTCTGTGGGTATCCCCTGTCCCTAAACAAATCACATAACTTGGTGGTTTTACCCTGAAATACAGAATCATCAGCTCCTAATATACTCATCCTAATCAGTTGCCCTTTAACTAAGTTTCTTTTTTTGCCATAAAGGATGCTAACTGTCAAAGCACAAATAAGCATTTGAGAACATAAACAAAAGTATTTTTTCTGTTCCTGGTTAGTCCTAATTAATTCCTGTTAGGGGCAATTACAATTGTTATACAAAAGGGGACTGGGAGTTATTGGTTGAACAGAAGGTGTTTTACTGGCAATTATTATTAAATGCCAGCTCTCCACTAAGAATTAATGACTTAATTTCCATTAAGCCTATCTTAAAATTTAAATCTGCTTGTTTGTGGTAGAATACTATATTTTTTATGCCTGCTTTTATGAGTATTATTTACATTTTATGGATTTTCCATTGTTTTTCACATTTTTTTACGTTCTATGATGATTATAATTTGATTTTAAGGGTGTTTCTCTTTAACTGGTTTTGCAAAGTTGGCACCTTTCAAGGTTTTTAAATGGAAGGAAGTGGTTATAACAATATTTCTGATGAAGTGAAACGAAAGCGCTTAAACGTCTAATAAATTATCCTTTTGTGTCATCTAATTTGGTGTTTTTTTATTTATGATATAAATTGCGTGTTATATAGTAAAACATTTTCACTAATTGTTGTATGTGATAAAGATACTAAAGTAAATAAGTACTTTTTTCTTCTTTTTTAGTTTTAGACGTGTGTCTGAATAGATTTAAGCTAATTGAACCGGTAGATTGTGCTCCAAGCTTAAAATAGATCTTAAGAGATTTTTATTTTTTAAAATGCTGCAAAAGATTCCCCTGAACAGTCATAAAAACAACACAGTGATTTGGTTCGTCTTCAAATAAGATTCTTCCTTATTGTGCAAGCTTTACAGTAGTTAGTTTAGTGCACTTTTTACAATGAGTAATTAGGATTGCAAGCTTAGATTAACCCAGCTGATGTCCATTGCCATAAGGGTGTCTGAAAAAATCCCTCCTAACAAACTACAACAGATCAGCTAGATAAACCAATCTGTAAAAACTACAAGAAAGAACTGACTAGGCTAGGGTTTTCGCTGTGTGATTCCTTAAAAAACTCTTGTGTTAGAGGCACATGGGATATATGCAAATGAACCCATTAAGAACATCATGTGTTTAAGATATGCGGATCTCACATACTCTATCTTGTTATTAGACCCCCATGGGTGTAAAAGGTTGAACTGGAGATCATAGTCAAAAAAAATGCATGTTTGTATAAAAATAAAAATGAAATAAAAATCAGCATTTTCAATCGTAAAAGTCCATGTGCTTTCCCAGATCACTTCGTCAGACCTAATTTCTAACTACTGTAAGACATTAAGTTACTGTCTTTGGGAGTGCTAAGCAAAATTTCAATGAATAATTAGGTAAAACAATCCATTTTACTCTCAGTAATAGGTGTGATGGTGAAGCTTCCTTAGGTTTAATGCACTTTTTATGGATATGTGAGAGTTCAGTCCAGGGGCTCTGCTGGCATTGAACCTAATCTGCCATTCAAGTTCTCGCTTCTCCAAGTAATCATTCATTGGTCCTTGGACGATTGGATAGCTAACTGGAAATTCACCCTGGGAGTTCCATCCGTGTCCCTCTGGACAGGGGCAATAGGTGCTGATTTTAGTGTCTGCTTGAACCAGACATCCTTGGGAACATGAGTTGAACCTGGTTAGGCTTGTAAGGGCCCTGGGATGTTAGCCTAGTAACCTCCTATGATCCTGTGATCCTATGATCCCAGCTCTGATTAGGCCAGTTATGGAGTACAATATTCCCTTTGGTATGTAACTATCCATACATATCACATAGCTAGAAAAAAATGGAAGTTCCTAAATTAAAAGATCCTTGGCTACCCGGACAGGCCTGCAGCCCTCTCCCTATAGTCGTTCTCTTACAGACTCTTACATGGAGTTCTGTTTTGCACACAGTACCATTAAGGACCCAACCCTCCTTGATCTCTTGCATCTGCATAAGACAAACAGCACCACAAACAGTCAGACTAAGTATTTAAATCTCATCAAGAAATAAACAAAACATGTTGGAGGGACAGATATATTACCCAGCATTTAACCTTTCTCTGGATCAAAGTGCTTCTGTATGTAAAACAGAAACAAACCTTGATGATTGGATGGGCATCTACAAATTCATTCCTGGCCTAACCTGCTTTGCCCTACTGAAAGTGTGAGGTACATTATGAGGGTTGTTGAGGGCAAGGCACAAATGGTCTCTTGATTTATTTTCCTTGTAATTTCTTTAATTCTATGATGTTATGATCCAAAAACTTAATGAGGACAGAAGCTTCATTCGTAAACAATATGAGCTTTCCCTTTTGTCTGAAGATAGTGCACAGAAAGGATATACACTTCGGTGGACTTTTTTCAGGTATAGCAAGATAGAACTGTAGTTGTCAGTATCAATACTTGTGGCAAAGCTAGTGTACAGTCGGCATCCTGATAAGAAATTTCCAATAGTGTTATTAAAGCCTGCATGTTAATTAAGTAGCTGCCTACTTGAAAATATGATGCAGTGGTGCAGTGGTAGTGTTGTCACCTCACAGCAAGAGGTTCTCCAGTTTGATTCTCAGCTGGGGTGCCTTCTATGCAGAGTCTGCTTATACTCTTTGCATTTATGTGGGTTTCCCCCGGGTGCTCCGATTCCTCCCATGTTACAAGGACATGCATCTGGAGTGTTTCTCCCCAGGCATCTGGTGAAAATTGGCTTTGTTCCAAGTCGGACTTTCCTGGTAAACAAATGTTAAATAAAATAAAAGTTGGTTTTGATAGTTAAAAAGCTGTGATGGTGTATTAAACCTGTTTAAGCTTAACACCATATGAATAAACAAAAGCATTTAATGCATCAGGTATGTTATTCTGCTGTCTATACTGCTGTGATGAAAATGATAGAAATTGTTTTTAATGACAAATGCGCATTTGTTTGGGGTAATCAAAAAATGCATGCCAGCATCAAAAAAGAAGATAAGAAAATTAAGTCTTAAAGGACATACAACCAGCTTGTTTTAAGCTGACCTGCAGTATCTTGCAGATAGTTTATAAGAATAATTTCTCTGGTAAGAACTTTTGTCTCAAATACAGTGGTGACTTCATTTGGGACTGGTCGCTGCTGACAGCACTACAGGTCACTGACACAATGTTCTGCACATCACTCCAGGTTTGAAAATTTCCTTACTCCCTCAAAGAGGAAATGATTCATTGAAATGGAGCCATACATGGAAAATGGAAGAAAGCAGTATATCCTAAAATGCATCCTTTTTACTTTCAGAAGGAGCAAAGTGTACAGTATATTGGAACATAACCAATAGAGGCCTCTGCATTGTAGTACATTAGAGGATGGGCTTACTGTACATCAGTAACCTGATTGCAGAATGAGCGTTCTCCAGCAGGGTATTAATGTACAAGTAATGCCCACTGAAAAACATGTCTGCCGCTTCACGGCAGCATATCAAGCTGTTGTGGAACTCGGACTGAGAAAACGGAACAGTCACCATTATTTTACGCTCGCTAAACAGCTGTTTAGCGAGTGTAAAATAAAATAAAAAAACTTTTGTGTATGTGTTTGTGTGTGAAAGTTTATGCATGTGTGAGTGTGAGAGAGATCTTTTGAGCTACTATTTTACGCATGTTAAGCAGCACTTTTGCTGTTTAGCGAGTGTAAAATAAAATAAAAGTGAGTGTATGTGTTAGTGTGTAAAAGTGTATGCCTGTATGAGTGTGAGTGAGAGATCGGTTAAGCTACTATTTTACACTGGCTAAGGAGCATTTCTGCTGTTTAGCGACTGTAAAATAAAAAGTGTGTGTGTATGTGTGTGTGTGTGTGTGTCTGCGCGCGTATATGACAGAGATGGCAGCAGTAAAGAGGTTTACAAACCTCCGCACCTTTTAGCTGAAGAGAGCTTTGGGGAACAAAGGCTCTAAAATAGAAACTTAATTATTGCTCTTATTGAATTACAAAGCTGCTAAAGTAAAGGAGTTAAGTTAACATGAATTTTCTGAAGGAAAAAAAAGTTTGAAGCTTAAATGTATGTCATTATTTAGTAATTTCAATCTCCAGTGACTGCCAACTAAACGATTTAGGTGTAAGGAACCAAAAATAAAGTGAATAACCTTGTTATTTTTTACATGTTACATTTTGACTGTAAAATGCTTCCTCCAACACCATTAACATATACTACAGCAAGTTTGAAGCATTAGGCAGAGGAACTATTTGCATCAAAAATATACTAAAAAAATAGTAATAATAAAAAAAAATATATATATATATATATATATATATATATATATATATATATATGTAAGTAAAAAAAATAATTTTACAGTAAGCCCCTTTTCTAAGCACAATAATACCCTCCCGGGTGTGTGTTAATGTGTAATTAATGCCCTTCCAGGGTTGTAGAGGCCCTTCGCCTGTGGCATGGGCCTCATAACACCCCTAGGTGGGCATTAATTACACCTTAACACATACGCTGTCAGGCATTATTGCTTGCTTACTGCTAAGACATGCAGTTTGATAGTTTTCTGTACTTGTATAGTCTATGAATGCATGAAGTAAACACCTAAACTGGCATTAAAAGACAATGTTATGAAAAAGAATGAACTGTATGGATTTAGAAATCTGTTTAAATAATCTATCCAACTTGAATAGTAAGTAGGGAACTAAGATTATTTTTACTTCTGTTGATTTACTTACTTAGAATTAAGATTAACATTCTATTTATCATTACTATATATTCATATCCTATATTCTTGAGATTGTTAAAAATCGTGGCTATCAGTTTTAAACTTAAGTTAGCTGCAGCACTGGAGAAATTGTGTGATTAAAGGAAATTTAAATTCTGTGTTTAATTGGTAAAAAGTAACATCTGACTTGATAATATAGGTTATACAAATAGTAGTATGGGTTTTCTATACAGCTGCAATACAGAGATACCCCACTATATGTATTTATGTTGTGTTAAGTCATAAATAAATAACATTAAGAATTTACCGTATATGCCTCTAGTCAGGAACAACACTTCAGGATGTGCAAACAGAAATTTTATTTTTACAATGCTGGGAGTTAGTCTTCATAATTCTTGATGAAGCATTCTCACTTTAGATACAAAAACTGTAATTGTATACATTTTCTTATCAAACTGCTCATGCAATTTCATGATGTTATAATGACTGTGTCCTATAGAAAACTTTGCAAATGTCCTCATCCCTCGTGATTTTCACCTCAGACTTCACATGAACACCTTCCTATACATGATTCACCTGCTTCCAAAGGGTCTTGTTTCTGACCTTGGATGTTTCAGACCTACCCTAGCAACAATGCACTCCTAGCCTGAAGGAGTCAGGATAACAAATTCCTTTTTGCAATAATTACATGCCTCACTTCATGCAACACGTACTATTCTCTCTTATTACATACTAAAAGAATGCAGTTTAAAATGAACAGTAATACTGTGATTTATGAAGCTGTATTTTTTTCCCAGCCCTGCATACAAATTATATTTGATTTTTAACAATCATATTATAGCATCATTAATAAACTGAAAATAATTTACATTTTAATAAGCTGATCTTGTCCCATAACAGTTGCTGTTAAATAAAAACAAATGATAACAACACAGGAGGCTCAGATGCGAAAGTTTACTAGTGTACACCAGGAGGCAAAAAACCATACAAGTACAGAGTTTTGTCTGACATGATGCAGGAAATACACAATTTTATATAGTCTTACATTTAGGCTGTGCCCACCTTACTGACGTGGTTAGTCACAGGGCACCTACATCACTATGGTCTACAATATTCTATTCATAAGAAAAAGCTGATGTTATACATTTTAAAAGTTTTCCCATGGGAATAATACAGCCTTGCAAAGCACCTGGTTCGTTATAATGTCTTTCTGTAAATGTTACTCTTCCAAGGTCTCAGGCTAGCTTGAATACAATGGTCGGTTCTCTCTCGCAATACACTTCTTTGTTCTTGCAACTTTTACTTTTAGCAGCTGTGTCTTATCTCTGATACATTCACAAGGTCAATTATCTCAGAGGAAGGAATAAGAATATTCAATGCTTTATACATTCAGTTTTCCTGACCCAGCAGATAATCATTAGTGAAAACATAAGCTTGCTGAGCTGGCTACTGCCAGGGTCAGAGTTCAAATACACTGCAGCTCCAAAGCTTCAAGCAACTACATGTAAAATCATTCTTATTGCCATATTGTAAATAGAATAAAATGCATTATATACTATTTGCTTTTAAACTAGCACTTTATACATGTTCAAATACATATTTTTCTAACATTTCCTCCTTTTAATACTTTTTATTCTATTCAGAAACATAAACAATGTTATATCTCCTAGCCTTCTCCTTTAAAGACTTTTAACTAGGCAAGTCATTTAGTTTATATTTCGGAACAAGTTTCATCTGGAATCAATAGTTTCAATTCAATGTCTTGGTACAAAGTTTCAGTTACAGATATATCAACAAAATCTTTGACTAATCTTTTTATACAGGGAATCCCGCAACAGACACATGCTCCTAATAGGAGCAGACCAACACAAATAGCAATCAAAATATTCATTAGGATAGAACCCCACCCACCAAACAGACTCTGGAAAAAGTTCGTCAGTGGGTTTGGGCCTGGTTCAGTCATGGCCGATACCTGCTGTATTACCTCTAGGTGATCATTAATCAAGAGCCATTCG
This sequence comes from Protopterus annectens, assembly GCF_019279795.1. Taxonomy (NCBI): domain Eukaryota; kingdom Metazoa; phylum Chordata; order Ceratodontiformes; family Protopteridae; genus Protopterus; species Protopterus annectens. The sequence goes on from NC_056729.1 coordinate 1,686,486,926, forward strand.
ATTTTGTAGCACAACAGTTCTCATTGTATTCAGTTCATCAGTCACTAGTTCGAGAGCAGAAAAAGTTGCGTTACTCATTACTTGAGAAGCTTGACAGTTTTCTCAACTCCCAGATCGATTTGACTGCTCCATATGCCGGAAATATCCCAGCCCAGGATATAACACTGTCACTCAAGTCCATATGAGTCAATTTTTCTTTATCTTTCACGGAATGATGGTTCTTCCAACCAGCTTCGATTTTCCCATTGGATTTTCAGGCTCTTCAATAGGATCTTCAGGTTTTCGGGCTACATCTCTTACATTTCGTATCTTACCTAGAGGTAATTCTGCAGTATGCCTTATAGCTGGAACCAGATAACCCAAAAAACAACTGCCGGACCAATTCTCAGGTAGCCATTTGTATGCTTTTTTCCCACAAATAAAATAACAGTTTTCTACTTTGGTACTGATGCGGGTTAGATCTGAATGAAACATTTTCTTGTCTATAACAGACAATTGTTTATGCAAAACAGGATTTCTCTGCACATCACTTAATGTTGTTTTCATTAAGCTCAAATATGAATCATAATTTATGTTACAAACAGTGCCTTTATCTTTGGCTTTAATATAGCATTTATAAGATATAGTTATGTTACAGTTACTCCAACCCACTTGGAGTGTGTTATTCTTATAAAAACATACAATTCCCCTCTGTGTAATAGGCAAATACAATGCAATTTTGTCCTGTGATTTTACAGAACCTGTATCAAAAAGTAAATTTTCCCAAGTCTCATTTATCCCCAAGGGGACAGCGGACATTAACAGTCCTCCATATGCTGTTGGTAGGGCAGTACAAACCCAGCAATTTGAAATGTTCATAGTCTCTACATATACACGCTTCATAGCTAGGTATGTGTTAAAGTTTGGATGCCAGTCTATAGACAGTTCATCACGTTTCTCCACTTTCACTTGTGTGGTTATATGTAGGAGGAACCACAACAAAAGGAAAGTCATCACAATCATAGTCAATAAATGCATAGTTAGCAAGATGATTAAACAATATCTTCGGGGTTGATCTGTATTTTTACTCATTTCACTCTTGGCCATACTGCCTTTGTTGTGTGTCAGTCACAAAATGTTTATCAAGCTGAAAATTCTTTACCGGTTTACAGTGCGTCAGGTGGACCCAGGACGACCTTTCAGCAACTTTGACTGCAGTAGGCGTCGCCAACAATACCTGGTACGGTCCTTCCCACTTTGGACTCGCCCAATTCTTCCTCTTCGTGACCTTCAACCAAACCCAGGACCCTGGGGTCAGCACTGCTTCCAACGGTCTGGTCTGTCTTTTATCTGAAAAAGAGTTCAACTGCAAAACAGTTTTATTAGTTAACATTCTTTTTACGTAACTAGCTAATGAGCTGTCAGCCTCTAATTCTGCAGGCATGAGAGCTTTCCACTGTGGCACATAATATGCCCTTCCAAATATCACTTCAAAGGGGGTCAAACCCTTTACATTTGGAACTGTTCTCATGCTCAGCAGTGCCAAAGGCAAACAGCAAATCCAATTCTTCTGTGTATCTTCTACCAATTTCCTCAATTTGTTTTTTAAAATTCCATTGTACCTTTCCACCAGTCCTGCAGACTGTGGGTGGTAGGCACAATGATTTTTCAAGGAGATCCCAAAGTATCTCCCAAGTTGGTGAATCGTCTGATTCACAAAATGTGTCCCATTGTCACTATAGATTCTTTCCGGTATGCCAAATCTAGGAATTATTTCTTTTATTAGGGCCTTTGCCACTGTTGCTGCATCCGGATTTTTAGTTGGAAAAGCTTCTACCCATTTGGAAAACATGTCTGTAATTACTAAACAGTATTTTTTCCCTTCACATTTGTTCAGTTCTATGAAATCCATACAGATAGTATGGAACGGATATGGTGGTATAGGAAAACTCCCTTGCTTGGGTTTGAATGCTCCTTGTGCATGATGTTTATTACAGACATGGCATGCTGCAAAAATTTTTGTGTGTAGTTTGTAAACCCATATGTTTGGAATATTCGATTTACTAACTGTACCATCCCCCCTGTTGAGACATGGCACTGCCCATGGCTCAACAAAGCTGCATATATAAATAAATTAGACGGCAATATTGTTTTTTTCTCTTTGGAGATATACAGTCCATTTTCAAGGATTGCACCTCGTTTCTCCCATTTTTGTTTCTCAGCTTTTGTGGTTAATGTCTGCATCGTTTTTAACATTTCTAAATCTAAAATCTCAGAGGGTTGTAATTCCTCGGTTAAAAGTAAAATTTCTGAGTCTGAGGCTGCTTGCTTTGCAGCTGCATCAGCTCTTGCATTTCCTTTTGAAATTGCATCCTGTTGTTTTGTATGAGCTAAACATTTACAAATAGCTACCTTAGTAGGTAACTGAATGGAATCTAACAAGTTCAAAATAAGTTGCGCATGATTAATCGGTTTGCCAGTAGATGTTATTATTCCCTTATTTTTCCATTGTTGTGCAAAAACATGCACTGTAGAGAAAGCATACTGACTGTCAGTATATATGTTTACACATTTATCTTTCGCTAGAGTACAAGCCCGTGTTAAGGCTATCAGTTCTGCTGCTTGAGCAGACAGGTTATGCTGTAAGGGTTGGGCTTCTAAAATCTCTGTATCTGTGACTACTGCATACCCTACTAGATTTTTCCCTGTAGGACCCTTTCTGCATGAACCGTCCACATAAAATGTCACCTCAGCATCATCTAAGGGCATATCAGTGAGGTCTTGTCTGGGCAAAGTTATTTGCTCAATTTCCTGCAGGCAACTGTGTGGTGTGCCATCCACAGGAGTTGGAAGTAACGTTGATGGATTTAATGTTGTACACCGTTCAATTACCATATGAGGTTGGCTCAGCAGTATGGTCATACATGAAAGATGTCTAGCAGGAGATAGATATGCTATTTTCTCTTGCAGTAAAATTATCGCGACTGCATGAGGCACTCTCAATGTGAGAGGGTGGAACAACACTACTGAGGCCGAAGCCTGTACTGCCATTGCAGCTGCAACTACTGCTTGTACACAGTGAGGCAATGATCGTGCCACTGGATCTAACTGTGATGAATAGTAAGCTATGGGGCGTTGTTTATCCCCATGCTGTTGCGTCAAAACTGACGTCATGTATCCCTGCTTACAATCTACGGTCTGAAAAAATCTTTTGTAGTAATTTGGAAGTCCTGAAACTAGTGATGAAGCTATCAATTGTTTTAGTCTGCAGAAAGCTGTTTCTGCTTCAGGTGTCCATTGTAATACATCTTGTGCTGCTATTGGTGTTTTATATATTAAATCAGCCAGTGGAGCAGATTCTAAAGCATAGTTTGATATCCAGCTTCGACAAAAATTAGTCGTTCCCAAGAAGGACATCATTTCCTTCTTGGTTGCTGGTTTGGGTGCCTGTAAAATCGCTGTTTTTCTGTCTTCATCTAATATTCTACCTTCATTGGATATTACATATCCTAGGTATCTAACCTGTTTTCTCCAAAGTTGTAACTTACTTTTGTTTACTTTGTGTCCTTGTGCTGCTAAAATTTCAATAATGCTATCGTATCTTCCCTGCATTGATGCTGGGTAGGGCTGCCAGCAAGATGTCATCTACATAAAGTAGAATCTGACTACCTCCTGGTGGAGTAAACCCTGCCAGGTTGCTTGCCATTTCTTGTGCAAATATCGTTGGACTTTCACAATATCCCTGCGGTAGCCGAGTATAGGTATATCTTTTACCCTGAAATGTAAATGCAAACCAATACTGGCTATCAGGATGTATAGGTATTGAAAAGAAAGCATTGCTTATATCTACCACAGTAAAATATTTTTGTTGTGGTTTTAAATCATTCAATAAGGTGTGTGGGTCTGGCACCGTAGGTGCTCTGGGTATTATTGCATTGTTTACTGCTTGTAAATCCTGTACCATCCGCCATTCCCGTTTGCTTTTTAACAGGAAATAGAGGGTGTTACATGGTGAATCAAGAGATTCTACCAGTACTCCTTCCTTGAGTAATGCTGCTATTATAGGCTTGATTCCTTGCTCTGCATCTTTCCTCAAGGGGTATTGTCTTTTTTGTGGTCTAAATGCTGATTTTGGTGTAATAGTTACTGGTCCTGCTGTTTGAATAAGTCCTACATCTGATTTACCTGTTGACCAAAGAATGTTTGGTATATCACACAAGGCTTTTTCTTCTTCTTCTAATAAGAATGCTAATCAGCTGTCTTCACTAGTTTGTAAGTGTACAGCTGGATGTGTCTGTGTTAGCCAATTCAATTTCTGTTTTTGTATTCCCTGTTCTGATAATTCTAAATCAGTTTGTTTTTCCCATCTTGTTACTTTTTCTCCTAAGTCTGCCCATCTCACATCCTTATTCTTTGTCAAGCTGACATGTGGTAGTCTATTAGATTTGTACAGTGTCATGAATTCCTGAGGTAGTGAACAGCTTACCACACTGTTTCCCTCAGTATCCCAATACAAGGTTCGTAATACTAATCTGTTAGCAGGATTTTTGAACAATTCTTGCTCATATTCTTTATCAGGTCCTGGCATGCTACAGCAGTATAGAGTACAATGTAACAAATGCTGTTGGTCAGTGTCAAGGGAGGGGGCCTTACTGATGGCTACATTCATCAGTTCTCCGGTTACTGCCCCTGGACCAGTAGTAACTAGGTCCTGGCTGTACCAGTAAAAGGTTTCACCCTCCGGTCGCACCACAAAAGTATCCATTTGTCTTTGTGCTTCCATACCCTGCATAGTGGGGACTACCGCTATGCCAAATAGCTGCATAAGATCTCTTCCCAGTAGGTTTACTGGACATTTTGCAGAAACTACAATTTTACTTTTCTGAGTCATGCCTGAAACAGGGTCAGTTATTGCTATATCATGGGAGAGTGGCTCCCTATATAGCTGTCCATTTGCTGCTTTCACTAATATATAATCAGGTGATTCAGAATATTCTGGTAACTTTGAAGGGTGTATCAAAGTTCGTGACGCTCCTGAGTCACACAAGAATTTCACTTCCCTTCCTTCCACCAGAAGTGTAACTTCCGGTTTTGTGTCTGCCAAACAGAGCTCCAAGCTCAGTAATGCCAAATCTAAAATTTCACTTTCTTCATCCTCTACATCTGCTTGCACTTCCTCTGTTCCTTCCACTACATTTATGTTTGCCCTTTGTTTGTTTTCCTTCCCTGATGATTTCTGATTTTTATCACTATCATATAGTCAGTCCTCATCACCTTTATTTTCTGTAGTCACCTTTTTATTTAGCCTGCAATCCCTTGCTAAATGTCCTTTCTTACTGCACTTAAAGCACTCACCTTTTTTTTTTTTTCTCTTCAAAATCTTCTGACCTTTTGTCAGATTGTCTATTTCCCTGGGTATTTTTCTTACCCTTTTTACCTGACTGTACTACAAAGACCTCTGCTCCGTCTTCAGCTGTGAAGACCTGTGTTTTCTTTTCCTTTTTACTATTAAAGTGTCTTTCAGCATGTCTGGCATATTCAAGTAAGGCTTGTAGCCTACTTATTCGATGATCTATCATATGCTTTGTAATAAAGCTACTGATAGGTGCAATGCAACCTTTCAAAAACGCATTTTTCAGTTGCTGTTCATATGAGGTATCATGTGTCTGATTTTCAGGAATAGCCATACCACTATGGTTATTGAAACATTCCAATAATCTACCATAGTACCCATCTACAGTTTCATTCTCTTGCTGTATGCATTGATTAATGCAAGTCCAATCTGCTCTAGGTTTCCATTTTTCAGAAATTCGGTCTGTAAGACCTTTCACTCTGTTGTCTAATTCTGCGTCACTATGTGGGAGTGGTTTAAGCTCTGCATTACAAGGATTCCAGGTGCCACAAATCATGTGCCAGTCTGGACCCACAATCTGTCTAACTACCTTTTCTACTTCTTCCCCATTCAAGTGGTAACTTAGTCTCATACCTTGTAAATCTTGTAAAAACTTTGTGTAATTAACTTTTGGATGAGGGATTCCCTCTGTAGCTTTCCGAATATCTTCCGGTGTCCATGGTCTATATACTAGAAGAGTTGGGTCCTGCCCTTCCTGTCCTGCCTGAGGATTTGGTACCTCGATCAGTGGACAGATTTCTTCCTCACTCTCTTCTAGTGTATTTTTTCCTATTTGATATAAGTCTGTGTCCCCTAGTGTTTTACGTGTCCGGGACCTAGTTTCAATAGGATTTCTAACAAATGGTTTTAGTACTCTTGTAACTTCAGGATAACGTGGAGGTGGACCAGCTTGTCCTCCTGCTTCATATCCTGAAAAGGCATTGGAGGCGGAAGGGAGGGCCGTCGCTATTACTGTATTATTATCCTCTTTGTCTAAAAATAATGTTTTTGCATTTTTAGTTTTCTGTTCCTTGGTTTACTTCCTCAATCCACCTGTGTGCTTGAGGAATGCCTAATCGCTGTTGTTTTTGCCTGACCTTCTGCGTCAGATTTAAGCTGTTTTAAAAGTTTAACTAATGAAATCTTGTTTAATTTACCATCAAATCCGTATTTATTAACCCATTTTGTATAATACCTTACATTATCAGTCCATTGTAATTGCATATATTTTGCGTCATCAGTTAGGGGCGGATCTCGCGATTTTTTAGTGCACTGATTTCCCATTCTAAAAAATGTTACGTAACCCTTTTCACCACGTGGTATTTCAGTTCCTTACACAGTTTATCTAGAATAACTGTCTACCTTATTCTATTTCCCTGATCTCTGACAAAATATACAGTAATTTCCTTTTGTCACTGATCTGTATAACAAATCTCTGACAATGACATTTACTGTAACATAGTCCCTGATCTAAAACAGAAAAAAGGCAAATATTTTCCTACCTGAGCCTCCTGGGTCGACCAGTTCGAGACCGCTCTTGACAGATCAGAAAGTGGCCAGCCTCTCAAAACGACAATTCAGTCGGAGGTCTTTGTGTTTCAAGAAGAACCATTTCGGTAGCTTCTCCTGCGCAGTATTCGACCACCGGTACACTCTGACCTGCAGCTTACCAAGGGAATTCCGGTTCAAGAAGGACCAAGCTGTTAAATAAAAACAAATGATAACAACACAGGAGGCTCAGATGCAAAAGTTTACTAGTGTACACCAGGAGGCAAAAAACCATACAAGTACAGAGTTTTGTCTGACATGATGCAGGAAATACACAATTTTATATAGTCTTACATTTAGGCTGTGCCCACCTTACTGACGTGGTTAGTCACAGGGCACCTACATCACTATGGTCTACAATATTCTATTCATAAGAAAAAGCTGATGTTATACATTTTAAAAGTTTTCCCATGGGAATAATACAGCCTTGCAAAGCACCTGGTTCGTTATAATGTCTTTCTGTAAATGTTACTCTTCCAAGGTCTCAGGCTAGCTTGAATACAATGGTGGTTCTCTCTCGAATACACTTCTTTGTTCTTGCAACTTTTACTTTTAGCAGCTGTGTCTTATCTCTGATACATTCACAAGGTCAATTATCTCAGAGGAAGGAATAAGAATATTCAATGCTTTATACATTCAGTTTTCCTGACCCAGCAGATAATCATTAGTGAAAACATAAGCTTGCTGAGCTGGCTACTGCCAGGGTCAGAGTTCAAATACACTGCAGCTCCAAAGCTTCAAGCAACTACATGTAAAATCATTCTTATTGCCATATTGTAAATAGAATAAAATGCATTATATACTATTTGCTTTTAAACTAGCACTTTATACATGTTCAAATACATATTTTTCTAACAGTTGCTAACCATGTATCTGTGTTGGACTTGTGAAGTCCATTTTCAGGCACTTGGAAGAGTACTAATTCAAAAGGTAAGTGGTGTCGTACTCACAGAAATCTCTGTTATTTTATTTATTTTTTTATTTAACATTTGTTGACCGGGAAAGTCCAACTAGGTTCCACAGAGCCTGTTTTCAGTGGAGGCCCGGGGAGAAATGCTCCAGATGCATGTCTTTGGAATGCATGTTATGCATGTTTATTAGTGCAATGTGCAATGGGAAAGCAAAACCTCTATTTAAATTAAAAATCCCTGGATAATTTACCATTTAGTAGTAACATCAGCCTGAATTTACAACAATAGCAAGAGCTATGAAAGCCTCAGAAGGAATTTAAGTAAAGCAAGCAGAATAAGTAAGTTTTTCTCTGTGTTGGTTAAAGTAATACAGCTTCAGGTAAGTTGTTCTTTGCACAGCTGATATATGCAAGTTCACCTTACTTGATTCTGTATTATATTAGCCATTCAAAGCAACATTAAAATACGCTAGCATAGTTTATTAAGAGATGGGAAATAGATTTCACTGAATGGAGCTGTGACATTTTGGTTTGTACTTTATGATGTCAAGAAAGCAACAGCCATACTTTAAAATGCACAGTAGTTCTGTAGTTAAGATCTCTGCTTTACAGTACCAAGGTCTAGCATTCAGTCCTGACTGCTAGTGTCTGCCATGTCATTGTGGGTTTTTCTCCATGTACACAAGTTTTTTTTCCCATCTCCTAGAAATATGCAAGTTGACTGCCTTCTCTAACCTGTCCTTCTATATTTGCCATTGAGAGTCAACTTATAGTTGAAAATAGTATTTTATTTTATGAGTTAACCAAATAGATGTCCCTTTCCAGGATTTACCCTGGAGCACTGTTTGGTTAAGTGACTTGCTCAGCATCAGACAGTATGCTAATGGAGGGAGAAGGAATCAAACCCTATATTATTATATACAGAAAGCAACTCATTAATAGCTCAGACACTTTATCCTGTGAAATAACTGTCAGACCAGATGTCTAGTTCACATGTACAGTTAAAAACTGAACACATTAAATTGCAGAAAGCCTACTATTTAACATAAAAAAGGGCACAAGAGTCAAATATATGCATTGTTATCATGCTAACATAAAGCTGTGCTGTGTGCAGCTGAACCAGCAGAATGGGAAACATTTGGTGCACTGTATGATGGGAAAGCAACATCTGCTGTTCTATGACAAGTGCTATTTGTGACATCTAGTTGGGGGCAGCATAAAACAATATACAGAGAGTGCATTAAAGGTACTGCACTAATAGAAAGCTGTGCCATAATGGTTTTGTGTTTGTGCATTAGAAAGAGAAACAGAACTGTGCTCTGGAATACATAGTAATGCAAACAGAGGTGTCGGAATCTGTTGAAGACTGGGGGGGGCGGAGGGTGAGAGGGGTACTTAGTGATCTAAAAAGGGCAATTTTTTAAAACTATTTACTACCACAACATAAGTTCACTTGGAGGACATTTTAAGCTTAGCCAGTTTCCCTTTTGGTGCTTGAATTAGCATTTCCTGATTGGTATTACCTATCCCATGGCTGTTAATTGTATATTAGCCCCAGTGAGAATAAATGTGATCATACTATAGATAATTTGAGGGGACCCATGTAAGGGATGCAGTATTTAGGAACTACCTTTATTCATTAGTGGCATGAGGGGCAATCCTGGAGTACATTTTCTATTACCCATCCTTAGATCCAAGTTGCATTTGAATATGGACAGGGATGAGCTTTGTTTTACCTGAAGGGATAGTCTGTTCTGGAACAGTGGTAGCCTTTGTGATATATATCCATCTCTCCACAACATTCAGTTTAGATACCTGGACTGAGTATTTCTGATGCCATTTGACTTGCTGATGTTCACTAGGTCCATCTGTATTAGGTCGGAGGATGCCTTGTATGCCAGACAAGTCACCTCTAAGCACTCTGTAGGATACCGAGTATAGTGATAAATCTTTGAGGTGGTCCATGCAAGACCTATTGTTTAGGACTTGTATCCTTTTAGTAAGGTATCTCTGTGGGTATAACAACTGTTGCATGGGTCTGGGCAGATACATGCCAAGGTGGGCATTATACAAAATGATTGACCTAATGAGGGCTTTGTAAAGGGGGACAATAACATTTCTAGATCTAGTCACAATAAATTTTTTTATAAGCTGTGCAATATAGAATGACGTTCTTATGACTCTGAGCACATATTGGCCAAAAGGTAGGTCACTGTACACACAAGTTCCCAAATGCCAAACAACTGGGTCAGTTCTCAGGGGGCATTGTCATTTTGGCAGTTCCCTGGAGTAGATGACTTCCCAAAGGATATGATAATGTATTTCTTGGAGTTTAGTTTCAATTCATGATTCTGGCACCAGTTACTGTTTCGGACAAATCTTCCTGCATGATGGTTAAATCATTTGGGGATTCAATAACTGCTCCTAACTTGCAGTCATCTCAAACGTAGTCGGCCAGAGCCCTTTTGTATTTCCTTTTACTTTTGAGATGTATATGCCAAACAGGACAAAGTCTCCGCACCGAACCCTGGGGGACTCCATTGGTGACTGCTCTTTTCCTCTGTTTTAATCTCCTGCATCCTGTGACCAAGCATACATGTATGCATTCGTTGATTCACCTTCCTGATTGTATTAACCTGATTGTATTAAACTATATTCCTTGTATAATACAGCACCACTTGTTAGAATGTGTTTTAAATTTGTAGTTTGGAACAGTCTTCTAGTAAGCAATGAAACAAAATATATGAACCAATAATGACAAGACTATCCATTTCAGAAAATTTCAACCATAAAAGGCCACTCAAACGTCTGTCATTACAATCCACCAATATCAGTAAATATGCAAAATCTCTGCAGAAGGAAGTCATCTAAATAATCCCATATTAAAGAGATCTGTAACTAATGAAGAGATTGCTGCTAGCAAACAACTTTATATTTCATTCATTGTTTCATCTACAAATAAAGTACATGTTGCCCTTGAAGAATAAATTGCCTATGCTACATTAAAAAGTGATAATCTAGTAATTTTGCAATGGGGAATGGATGGCAAACTGATAACAGAAACACAGTTACTAGTTAACTCCTCCAAAGGAGCACATTCATAGGACTGCAGCATCCACTCCCTCTAAAGCACAACACAGTACAGTATCAGCGATCCATCTGCATACTGTGGGAGTAGAACCCACAGCCTTCTTCATCAAAAGCAAGTATACTACCTGTTGTGCTACTAATGATGCAAATGACTTAGCATAAGTAGCACTAAACGTCTCTTCCCCTGAAACACTTAGCCTCTTGTAAAATCCACTTGTCACTCAACTAAATCTCTCAACTTCACAGCACAAGAAATCTGGAAAAAGCCAAAATTTATTTGGGGGGGGGGGGCAAAGGCCCAAAGCCAGAGACACATTTTAAATACTGCTTGCATAATGTTAGAAAGTTGCTAAAATAAATTGTTGTGTGTTACCATGTGTTTCCTGAAAGATAGGAAGACTGAAACTTAAAGAGCTATCATTCTTTAGTAAATTAATTTCTCACTGATTTGCCAGAAAACCACAAATTTTAAGAGGAACAGATCAAAAGTATGAGTGAAATATTCTGTGAAAATCTGGACAGTTGAGAGCTATGGACTCAACTCCCTTAATCACGTGGTGGTATGGGTGGAGAATTCAGGCGCTTGTTTGAGCCTGAGTAACACACACACACGTACACGCGCGCACATACACACACACACACACACACACACACACACACACACACACACACACACACACACACACACACACACACACACGGGAGCAGCATAACTCCTGCAAATAAAAGAACAAAACTCTCCTTACCAGCATGACTCTGGCAGCACCAGCAGAACAGCGGCAGCATAACTACTGTAACACAGAGCAATAAGAGAGCAAGAACCGCTAGTTTAGTTAGTTTAACTTCCGTGCGCGAATCCACTTTAGAGTGAAAATTCCACTTCATTAATTTTTCCCGACAGGTCTTGCAGCTGTAAAAGTGTGTGGGGGGAGGGCTCCCCCTCCCCCTGGCTCTATGGTTCTGGCACTCATGAATGCAAACACTTACTAGAAACACATTTTTCTAGCAGTAGTGCTGTGATATTTTGCTTTACACTTCATGATGACAGGTACCAATATAAACATTCATAATTCTAGAAAGCAACATTTGGCCTTGAGCCTTGTGACAAAACATGGAGTAACTGTTCATTAGTTCAGTTTATTAATTCACAGAAGGACAAGAAAAAGATTTTACTGAATTTAGCTGCGACTTTCCAGTTTGTACATTATAAAGACAGGGAACCAACGTACTGTATTTTAAATGACTGCAAAAACTGCAATTAACACACTCATGTTGAATATAAAAATAGACAGAGATTCTGTGACATATCGGTACTCATCTAACAAAAATCTATGGATTTCAGGACTGAACAGAAGGAGGAATCAGATACTTGCTTGGTGCATAGTATATTGGGAAAGCAAGTCTGCTGTGATAACAAGCACTGTTTTGTGATACCCATCTGGTAGGGGTGTATAAAACAGCATGTTGAATCTCTATTAAAGACATTACATGAATAGGAAGCAGTGCTTTACTATTTATTTCCATTCTGCAAAAGACAAAGTAGCATTGCTTTGCACAATACATAGTAATGCATAGTGCATGTGGGAAACAGTAAGTAAAGTTGTGATGTTTGCTTTGTACATTTTTGATGATGGGGAAAGCAAGATGCAACATTTCAAAATGATTCTGGAAAGCAACATTTGGCATTCTAATTCTAAATGTAAAATATAGGAAAGGAATTATTATTAAGGAAGCAAATGACATTGATTTCAGGTGCTGCAAGATACAGCTTCCATTAACATTAATGATAAATGCAGTGTAATTATACCACACTCATGAATAGTAAATACACAATAGATACATGTAAATAAGTACTCATTAATATACATGAGAAGATTCTTTGAAGTTGCATTAATTTGAATACTATACATCACAGAAACTTTTAGTTAAGGACACTCATGCATGCAAGTCAACACATTAAAATGGTAATGGCTGTGACAAAAGTGTTTTGATTGAAATGTTTGCCTCAACAGCTGCTGTCCCAGAGAATATATCACTTATGTCCCTCTAAGACAGGGGTAGCTGGTGCTGATCTGAGATTTGTGCACAAACATAGACTATAGATCTTGGTCCATAAGGGAACAGGGGCATAACATGGCTAGCTTTGCACAGGCTTTAGGGCCAATGGCCTAGTAACCACCTATGATCCTATGAACCTATAGGTTTATAGAATAATAATAGGTTTATAGATTCGTACTAAGCTAACTGCCCTTGCGAGCCATTTTAAGCTTAGCCAATTATCCCTTGTGAGACTCAAACCCTGCACCTTGTGTTTGTAAGGCAAACACCTTAATCATTAGGCCACCATCTGCATAAAAAGGGCTATGCTGATAAAAGGGAATGAAAAAAGTTTCTAAAGGGAAAGTTTTAAGGGATTTGAATAATTGTAGTCTGGACAAAGATTACAATACTCCTATGAGAGAGAAAAAAAATAACAATACAGATAATTTAACAACCAATCATTTTTTTTCCAAAGAGGGAACTCACCAGAAAAATTCTAGTATTTTTACTATAGTCAGCCTTAACACAGTAAACAACTAGAAAGTCCACATGCCTAGAAGAAAAAGCCAAAGTCTTTCTAACATATGTGCTTTTCTCCATCTAGAGATATTTGACACAATCAACCAATCAGCAAGTGAGTGTGTTCTGGTCATTGAGACCAATGAATCCTAGTCAGGAAAGGAGCCAAAATTCACAGCCAGTGCAAACGAGACACTAACAACCACGGTGCTGGATGTGACAGTAGAACTATTAGAATTAATTCTCACTAGAACAAATGCAGGTTGTATTTTGTGAATTCAAGATTTTTAATTATCTAAACTCTTAAATACATGTTTTAAAGAAAGTCTGGAGCTGTATCCCTACAAAGCAGGCTACTCTAGTAGATACCATTTCTTCTCTAAAATATTTTATAAGAAAACTGAACCTCATGCTTTTATTCCAAGATGAATATAACATCAGCAATACTCTGCAGCATTTGTGGTATTCAAATCCATGTGTGAGATAGATATTAAGCTGTTATTGTCTCACCCTCAAAAACGTTTTTGCAATTTAGATTTCTTTGAAACAGTCACCAAGGCCATTGACGAGGGGAAGGTGGTCCACACAGCCTACATGGACCTCGCAAAAGCCTTCGATACAATACCCCACTCGGGCATTATAGATAAGCTCACCAGCTTAAATATAAACCCTTATGTCAGTAGATGGATTGCAAACTGGCTCAAGGACAGAACCCACATGGTTAGAATTGCTGGAGCCATGTCAGACTCCAAACCAGTTACAAGTGGTGTCCCACAAGGCTCAGTCCTGGAACCTCTCTTGTTCGGTATATATTTTTCGGAGGTACAGGCCAACATGGAAGGACTGTGGTTGACCAAGTTCGCAGATGACTGCAAACTGGGCGCCATAATCGACTCTCCAGCCGACACAAGCATCCTCCAAAAGGGCCTCATAGAAACAGACAACTGGTGCCAGAGCCATGGCCTCAAGCTAAATGCCAAAAACTGTATAGTCATCCCCTTTGGCAAAAACAAAGTGCCCACAAATTACCACATAGGTGGTAATCCATTAAGTACAGAAGAAGTAATTAGGGACCTGGGGACCCAAGTTGATAGCAATCTCTCATTTGACAACCACGTGGCCAAAGTGGTTAGAAAAACATTTTATATAGCCCACCTAATCATGAAGGGATTCACATCTAGATCAGGGGAGGTCATCGTGCCTCTTTACTCATCCCTCATCAGGCCCATAATTGAGTACAATGCCCTTTTGGGATGTACCTTACCAGACACCTGCAGCAACTGGAAAGACCCCAAAAGTACCTCACCAAGAGGATCAAAGGGCTCAAACAGATGCCATATGCTGCCCGGTTAAAGAAACTCCAGCTCTACTCAGTGGCATACCGCCTGTTCAGAGGCGATCTGTGCCTGGCGTATAAAGCCATGTCCAACCCGGAATTAATGGACATGCTGCACCTCAGAAAATCCAAATCCCATCGAGCTCTGGCTCGAGACTTGAACCTCAGCACTGAAATAAATAGGACATGCTGGAGGGACAGATTCATAACCCAGAGGCTCCCTTCACTCTGGAATAAAATCCCAGTCCAGGTTAGGCAGAGTCCCTCATTGACTCTCTTCAAGAGGAATCTTGATGAGTGGATGGGAGATCGTAGGTTTACCCCGGGTATCACTTCTGTGTCACTGTTAGACAGAGGCACAGTATACTAACCTCAAAAAAGGGCATAGCAAAATAAATTTAAAATGGGTGGCAAAAGCCAAACACATTCTGGCTAGGCTTATAAATGCCCTAGGGCAGATAGCCTAGTATGAACCTATGAACCTATGAACCTAAATCAAGGACAAGACATACTGGGTCTACAAAGTGATAAAAAACATAAGAATATTGAAAGTCAACACGGGTGGGTCTATGGCATTAATGGATAATGCTCCGTGTATCTAAAATGGAACTGTTGCTATCTGACAGAAAATTTTGTGAAGACTTGTCTAAGACATAAACGGGTAATGATTTTCACATTACTGGCCTTTTATGGAAGAAATGACAAATAGTGAATAGATGCCTCCTAGCTTGGGTGAATATTTTTATGTGGCTGGCAAAAACTTAGTTTAAATGCTCCAGTAGCAATTTATTTATTTACTGGCATTGGTTTGCCAGGTTAGTCCGACTGGGTCTAAAAAGATGCATTTCAAAGGATATTTCCCAGGAAGAAAAGCTCCAGTGCAAAAATATAATTTACAATTAAAGATTACACTTGTTGAGAGTTATAAAACAATCTAGAGTCATGAAAGATAACAGTAGAAAGCATAAAAGAAATAATTCACATATAATGCTGTACAATAAAATTTTAAAACAACAATGCAATGTGATGTAATTTTGTGATAATATATCATAAAACTGAAATTATGGAGCTGTAATTATATTAAGTTACAAGGAAAAAATAGTATAAAATATGAGGCGAAAAAATAAAAAGGAACATTTTTTAAAGGAAAGGTTGAAAGGCATTGTCAGAATTTTATCTTGGACTCTATTGATTTTATAATAAAAATGAAAAACACTAACCATAGTGAACATGACTTGTTGGTTACAACATACGTGAAATCATTTTATACACTGATTCCACATTAGATGGTGAGTGGTACAAATGTAAACTTTGTAACAGCAAGAGTTTAAGCACCACTGAAACAATACGTTTGGATGCTAGATTGCAGTATAACATCTTCATTTTTATAACTTTTTGGTGAATGAGGTGAATAACTATGGGGACTGCTACGATCTGAAATTTGCTAACATTGTTTTATGTTTTTATATAGGTTTACAATTAGATTTATGAACTGCAGTCGAGTGAGAGTGACAATGTCAACTTGCAGTTTTCCAAGAGGCAGTTTTGCAAACCCAAATACATTGACCACACTACATCGCATGAATAGTGTAGTTTGAGTATTTGAGTTTGGAATTTTGAGTGGAGATTGGGGATCAGTGAGCAACAGGAAATTAACCCATTTCCTCACTGCAGTGTGTTCTCAGAGTTGGTATATATAATTTGCAGGAGGTGTGTGGGGTGCAGGGGGAGCTTGCCTCCTGCAAAATAGTAAAAGTGATGTACCATTGACTCTAGAGTGTTGTGGTACATTACGGTGCATAGCTTGGGTGACTGACATCACCTTCTGCTATGTCGAATACATTGAACTACGGGAGTTGATGTATTCAGTTTCAAGTTTCCTGCTTGTCTCTGCTGCAATTTTTAAGATATTGGTTTGATGTTTAGGCCGATCGATGGATGCAGTTTCAAGATTTCAATAGTAAACTATATATATATATATATATATATATATATATATATATATATATATATATATATATATTTTTTTTTTTTTACTTTTCATTGATGAAACTTTTCTCATTTGGATAAATAGTGCAGATGAATTTGTGTAGTTCTCTCATTACTCAAGTGTATTTGAATTGACTGTTACAGATGTGAAAGTTAATAAAAATGTACACCATGGATATGTTATCAGATAGAAACAGCAGAAAAAATATTAGTAGTGACGTTTACTTACGCTATGATAGCATGCACCCTCATTTTTAAAAAGAAACACTGTTAAAGTGTAATTAATTAGATTCAGAAATTTAACAGCAAATAACTAAGAATCTGTACATGAGTTACACTACAAGGGGTTATTCAGACAGTCTAACTACTGTGTCGACAAAGTTTTAGATCATATGGATGAAAAGTTTACCTCAATAAGTTTTTCAGATGTCTTTCTATTATATTTGTAACAAAAAAAAAAAAAAAAGAATGATCTACCAGGTAACCAAAAAGTACAAAGAATAGTGACATGAGCGATAGCCCTGACTAATTACATTTAAGTTACTAACATAATCTGTGGAGACCCAGGCTAGGATTCACTAACATGGTCACTGCTGAATGTGAGTTGGCCATTCAGTGCAATGATGAGGAAATGTGGTTTGGACACAGGTTTAGCTACAATGAGTAAGAACTCATTAACGGCTCGTTATTATGCCTCTGAACTGAACACTGAGTTGTCAAACCTGTTCACACCAGTGTTGTCTACAGTATCCCATGCATTGCTTTAGCAAAGGCATCCTGCTACATGCATTCCGAAATCCATGCACAGAAACTCCCAGGCATACAAACACGCATACAGACACACACACACACACACACACACACACACACACACACACACACACACACACACACACACACACACACACATATAGACAAACACACACATAGACAAACACACACACACACACACACACACACACACACACAC
>NC_056729.1:1686507198-1686587198 GCF_019279795.1 Protopterus annectens
TAAGAAGAACAAAACAACCACTAATGCATTTAGCATAGAAATACAGAAGACTATGCATTACTTTAGACAGCGAGGCATTGTGGATTCAGTCTTTCATGTAGTCATGGCAGCAATTTCAGCTTGAGAAAATTTCAGGGGTCTGCTCTATTAAGAAAACACAATGCAAAAACAGCACACTTGTTACATCAACAGCTGTATAATTCTGTATTTCTTATGGTATCTGCAAAGGTATGTGACCAAGACTTTCTTCAGATCATGAGCAATATATTTTAAATGTACCTCCATTTTCCACAGTGCTCTGGGATAGATTTAGGTTACTTCATTCCTGATAATGGTTGAAGTATCAAATGGCATTTATAAGTTACTATTTGTCATTTTATGGTAAACATTTGGTTTCTTTTCCATTTATTAACTGTTTTTATAGGTCCATAGATTAGTACTAGGCTAACTGCCCTTGTGGTCCATTTTAAACCTAGCCAATTACCCCATGTGAGAATCAAACCTGCACCTTGTGTCTACAAGGTAAATACCATTATACCAACCTCCCAACAAGAAGTTCATTATTAGTTCATAGGTAGTTACTAGGCATGCAGTCCCTGAGACCATTAACGAGCATAGCCCAAAGTCCCAATTGTTCCTGGCCAACATTGTCTGGTTAAATGACTTGTTCAAGGCCACACAGTAGGAAAATTAAGGCTGAAAGAGTCAAATCCTGTACCCTTGGCACAGGGAGCAAGAGTATTAGCCCAGTGCACTACCAGGTTAGTTTTGACTAACTTTTAATTTGCTATGATTTCTTTGGTAATATTCCACCAGTGTTTTGTTCAAATAATGACTACCTTGCCCAAATATGGAATGCAGTTCTCCTAGACATATGAGCTAAGCAAAACCACAAAACCTTTGAGACTAATTTAAAAGATATCTAACAACTATTTGGAACTACACATGTAACACTGACTGTATTGCTAAAACAATCTTGAAAAATGGAAAAGTAAACATTGCTAATGGTATGCATGTTCTGAAACAGTAGTAGTTTCAGTCTGATTCTTCTTACGTTATGTCTACTAAGGATAAATATTTTTATTTTACCAAATATCACACATAGCGGAGCTTATCATTATGTTTTCTGGGGGAATTAATGCAATGAATAGTATTTGAAACTCATAACTTTTTAGCAGAAATTTAAAGAACTGTAAGGAAATGTAAGGAAATAGTGTTCTCACTTCACAGCAAGAGGTTCTCAGTTTGATTCTCAGCCGAGGTGCCTTCTGTGTGGAGTCTGCATGTCCTCCTTGTCTTCATGTGGGTTTCCTCCAGGTGTTCTGGTTTCCTCCCACATTCCAAAGACATGCATTAGGTGGACTGGACACTCTAAACTGACCATAGGTATGAGTTGGAGTGTGAGTGTGAAGAACAACCATGGCAGGGCTAGCCACCTGGCAGTGTAAACCTTGGCAGCTCTAGATGATTGTCATTGTTGAAGTCATACCCTGACTCCATGTGCAAAAATGGGCAAAAGGGATTGTGGATGGATACGCACACACACACACACACACACACACACACACACACACACACACACACACACACACACACACACACACACAAACGTTTAGTATGACTTTGGTCTCCTACAGCGGACAGTCATGTGACCATTTTGGTTGAAGTTCGGACATCTCAAATTTGGTACCTTACTTAGGTTACAGAGTCAGTTTATGGTGTTTTATTTCCTTATTTATTTGTTAGCTGTGTAGGTAGACTCTTCCATAGATAGAGAGGATTAAGGCTATGAGCTGTTGATGAACTAGTTCCTGTGGTACTGTGTTTGATTCTCTTAGCCTTCATTTGCCTCCTGTGTGACCCTGCAAAAATCACTTAACCAGACAGTGCTTTGGGGGAATTGGGATTTTGGGCTAGGCTCCTTACTGGTCTCCAGAACTGCATGCAGAGAAGGTCAGAGTTACAGTTATCAAGGCAACATCTGAATAAACCTGAGCTCAAAACAATAATATTTATATCTATTTATTATGTATGTATGACTTTAACTACCCCTCCATTAACTGGGAAAACTACTGATGTACCAATACATTTGCCCAACGCTTTCTGGAATTCATTAATTGCAGTGCCCTGGACCAGCTCATTCTTACCCCCACTAGAGGTAGCAACATCCTTGACCTGGTCATTACTAACATGGGCGATGGTTGCTCTACACCAATAGTCAACTCTTCCCTGGTTAGATCCGATCACAAGCTAATCACCTTGGAAATCCACATCCCTCCCAGCCCCCCAACAAAGGTAATCACCATGAAAAACTTCTCCAAAGATAACTTTGGGCTCCTAAAAACAGAGGTGGCTAACTTCACGGCACCCATGCAAATGGAGAATACTTGCATGACCACCAAGTCATACACCAATGCGCTGTACGAACACGTACACAAATGCATGGATCTCGCCATACCCAATAGAACTAAGATGCTATCCTCAAAAAAATGGAAGACAATCTGGTGATCCCCTGCCATAAACAAACTCTACAACAGAAGGAGGAAACAGATATGGAATAAGGTGAAGTTCCAAGACTGGAAAAACTCCCTTATCAGCCTCAACAAAAGGTTGAGATCCTTCATCAATTCCTCTAAAGCTAGCTATGAAAACAGAATTGCAGCATATAATAAAGACAACCACAAGGCCTTCTATAGTTATGTAAAGACTCTCCATGGCAATACCCAGATTTGCTCTGAGCTACTGCACAATGGTACCTCCTATACTGAGCCAACAAATATTGCAAATATACTGGAGGACAGATTCAGTGCTAACTTTACCCCCCCCAAAGGACCAATCACAATAGCAGTAGATTGCCAGGCATCCAGTATTACTGCTGCACAGGTTAAAACAGCACTGTCCAAGGCCAAGAATACAGCTTCTATGGGACTTGACAGTATCCCTTGCTGTGTTCTACATGAACTACAGAGTGAACTGACAGCTCACCTGTGTGCCCTGTTCAGTCACAGCCTTACCTCAGGCTTTGTCTCTACCGAAAGGCGCACTGCTACATTCATCCCTCTCCACAAAGGAGGAGCGACTACAGACCCTGGGAACTATTGCCCCATTAGCCTGATGAGTCTGATATGCAAAGCTATGGAACGCATCATCATGGACCTAATAAACAAGGATATAGGGAATCTCCAAACTCTGGATCCTACATAGTTTAGTTTTGTGAAGGATAGATCATGCCTTCTTAACTTGGTTGACTTCTTTGAGTCAGTCACCAGAGCTGTGGATGAAGGTAAGGTGGTTCATACAGCCTACCTTGATATGGCCAAGGCCTTTGATATCATTCCCCACTCAGGAATCATAGAAAAACTTATTAAGCTAGGCATCAACCCCTATATCACTAGGTGGGTTGCAAACTGGCTCACAGATAGAACCCACAGTGTAAAAGTAGCTGACTCCAAGTCAGACTGCTGACCAGTCATGAGTGGAGTCCCACAAGGTTCGGTCTTGGGTCCTCTACTGTTGGGTATCTGCTTCTCTGAAGTCCAGGCCATCATGAAGGGACTCTGGCTGACAACGTTCGCAGATGATTGCAAGTTGGGAGCCATTATTAACTCCCCAAGTGATGTTGACATCCTACAGAAAGGCCTCAATGAGACCAACGAATGATGTCAAAACCATGGCCATAAACTCAATGCCAAAAAAATGTGTCTTCATCCCCTTTGGGAAAAACCCAGTTCCCTTGAATTACCATATTGTTGGTAGTCCCCTGAACACAGAAGGCATTATACGAGATCTTGGAACACAGGTTGACAGCAACCTATCTTTTGACCACCACGTTGCCACTGTGGTCAGAAAGTCCTTCTGTGTGGCACATCTCATTACTAAGGGTTTTGCATCCAGGAAGAAAGAGGTCATTGTCTCACTCTACTCTTCCCTCATTAGGCCAATCATCAAGTACAATGCCCCATTTGGCATGTACCTCACTAGACACCTGCAACAACTGGAGAGGCCACGAAAGTACCTCACAAAGAGGATCCTAGGCCTTAAACACTTGTCCTATATGGACAGACTCAAAAAACTCCAACTATTCTCTGTCTCATATTGCCTACTTTGAGATGATCTCTGCTTGACTTACAAAGCCATTTCTGACCCAACTCTGTTAGAAATTCTATATCTAAAGAAATCCCAATCCCTCCACACCACACACTCCAGGGACCTCATTACCACAATCAACAGAACGTGCTGGAGGGACAGGTTCATAACCCAGAGACTGCCCATGCTATGGAATAGACTTCCTATACATGTCAAACGGAGCATCTCACTAGCCCTCTTCAAGAGAAATCTTGATGAGTGGATGGGAAATAGAAAATTCATCCCAGGGATCACTCCAGTGGCTCTACTTGACAGAGGCACTAGGAACTAAGGGTGGGTAGCACGATGCCAGGGTAATCCTGTGGGCTAGGCTTGTAAAGGCTCCATGGCCATTAGCCTAGTACACACCTATGAACCTATGAACTAGGATAGTCTGACTGAGGTAAAAGCCCTTTTCAGTGGATGCTAGGGTGGAGTCTGAATATACACAGAGAAAAAAATCAAATAGCTGTGGCAATATGAACTCTATGATAAATAAAATGAAAGAGAAACAAAAATAGTAAATATAGAACAATACGTGTGTATTGACATATAGTAAGAGTGATAGTTGAAAGGAAATACCATGGATAAAAATTACTTATTTCATATTTGTATAATATTTTATTGCATTAGAAAAGTATTTATATTATGTATACTTTTAATTAAATAGTTGATATTGAATGGTTGCTGGTATATATCTACATAACATTTTTATTAGAATTCGTAGCATTTCGGACTTGTTAGAACTGAATAATTTAGTGTCAAGAATAACCACTAGGTGATCTTAAATCATAACAAAGTTTCATTAATGGAGATTAGAATTGAATAATTCAGTGTCAAGAATAACTACTACGTGATCCTAAATCGTAACAAACTTTCATTAATGGAGATAAAGGATGTTTATAGGTGCTCGTTACAGGATAAAGAGAGCAGGGGAAATTAGGTAAAATAAAGAAATAAAAATAGAAAAAAAGTAAAATGGTAGAACCAAACTGTCCTTAGCGTTACACATTCTGAGTAAATATGAAGTAGGCTTTGGTTAATCTGTTGAAGGAAAAGATTGTTTTAGCAATACAGTCAGTGTTTGTTTTATTTATTTATTTATTTTCAGTTTGATTACCGGGGAAGTCCACTGGGCCTAAAAGTGCCCGTTTTCAGTGGAGGCCCGGGGAGAAAAGCTCCGTAAACGATACAAATACAATGAAGGTTATATTATGTTAAAGTAAAATACAAGAATAGAATTCATACATTCAGAAATGCAGATGCATAAGATGTAAATCAAACAACACAGCTAATAGATAATAGAGAACACCCATTACCGGAATATCAATTCAATACAATTTGATACAAATATCTGTAAGAATAGGAACATTTTTTTTTTTTTTTACATTGGTGGTACTGATATATACAGTATTTACAGTTTGTAGTGTTAAGGAAGAAATTCATTAGTCAGAGAAAGACTGCTGAGTCTATTTTAGGAGAGTAGAAGTAAATGCAAGCAATGTAGAATAGTCAATGGGGGCATTCAGTAGAATTTATGTAGGGTGGAAGCAGGAGCATTTCCGTTTGGATGATAGGTATAGGAATAGCTGGGTCTTGAATGATTCTATGTTGGGTATATTCCTGAGAGAAGGGGGAAGAGAGTTCCATTTCTTACCTAGTGAGAAGGAGAGAAGTAGTTGGCCAGTGGGACATTTTGGTTTGTAGATGGAGACGAAGTTTTGGTGTTTGGATCTCAGAAATCTATTTGGGATGTATGGAGGAAGGACGTTTGTTATGGCTGGGCATTTTTCAGGGTAGAATATTAATTTGTGAGCTGTGGTTAGTTGGAGATAGTCTAGGGTGGTTAGATAGTTCTAGCCAGTTTAGAGATTGTAGGGAAAGGCAGTGGTGAGTTGAGGTTTTGGAATTAGTGGCAAATTTAGAGACCTTATTATAGCAAGCTTTAAGTTTAGAGATGATAGAAGACGACAGATTAGTTAAGAGAGGGGCGCCGTAGAGTAGTGTAGGTAGAAGGTAGGTAGTTGCCAGGGTATGTCTAGAGGAGTTGGTAAGAAAGCGGTTGTTCCGGTAGAGCATACCTAACTTTTGGTGGTTTTTTTTATGTTTTGTTGTATGTGGATGTCAAATTTCAGGTTTTCGTCTATAGTAATGCCAAGAAGTTTTGCGGTGGGGACAACTTCAATAGCAGTGTTGGTTTGGCTTAGGACTAGGAAAGCATTTTTGTCAAAGGAGAAAGCCCTAGTAGGAGGGAAGAGTAGTATTTTAGATTTGTTAGAGTTGAGGGAGAGATGGTTTTGTTGCATCCAGTTTTCTATAGTGGAAAATGCAATTTGGGTTTTGGTTAGTAGTTCAGATAGGTTAGAGGCGGCACAGACTAAGGTAGAGTCATCAGCATATTGGATGACTGTTGTATCGGGGATGGCAGTGTGGAGGTTATTAATAAAGATGTTGAAAAGTAAGGGTCCTAGGATGGATCCCTGGGGAACGCCGATTGGTGTTGTCAAGAATGAGGGGGTAGAGTTCTTCCATCTGACGGCTTGGGATCTGTCAGATAGGTAACTGGAGAACCAGGCTAGAGAAGTGGGGGAGAGACTGAGGTTGGCGAGATGAGAGAGAAGGTGTTTATGGGAGATGGTGTCAAAAGCTTTAGCTAGATCTAGCAGTAGTGTGGATACTAGTAGTCCGGAATCTTGAGCTTGATTGATTGTTTCTAGGAAGGATATTAAGGCAGTTATAGTGCTGTGGCCAGGGTGAAAGCCATGTTGGGTGGGTGTTAGGAGGTGATTCTGGATTAGGAAAGGCATAAGTTGGTGGTGAACACATTTTTCCAATATTTTGGATATAGGGGATAGAAGGGCGATTGGACAAATTGGAAATGTTGTTTTTTTTGCCACCTTTGTGAAGAGGTAGGATGTAGGCTGAGCGCCAGAGTTGGGTACATAAGACTCTTTTAAGGATCTGTTAATGAGAATACTGATAGGGAGAGCTATGCCTTCTGTAGCACATTTAAGGAAGGAGGAGGGAATATTGTCAGGGGCATTGGAGCAAGGCTTTAGTTTAGATAAGAGCCTTTTTATAAAAATGGTTGAAACTGGTTTGATCTGGAAGTTAAGAGGGCAGTTGTTAGTGTTGCTGGGTAAAGTGGAGGGAGAGTTGGGAGAATTGTTTTTAGGGAAAGTTTTTGTGAGCTTAGCTATGGATTCAGTAAAGAAAGTGTTGAAGTGAGAGCTCAGCTCCAAGTGAGTTAAACTAGGGTCAGGGCAGGGATTATTCCTGGACCCTGGATGCAGAAGGGAATTGACTGATTTCCAGAATTGTTTTGGGTTTTTCATATTGTTGGTTTGTAGTTTATTATAAAAGTTTTTTTTGTCTGGAGAGATTAATTTCTTTACTTGGTTGCGGAGTTAGGTATACTGAAGTAAGGTAGAAGATGTTTTATTTTTCTGGTAAAGCTTCCAGGATTTGACCCTGAGGTGCATGCTTTGTTTTGTTTCATTGGACAGCCAAGGAGCAGGATTGGCTTTGACACATTTGTTTCTTAGAGGGGCTAGGGAGTTGAGAGTATTTATGAAGACAGAGTTAAAATGTTCAACGGTGTTGTCAAGGGGGAGAGAGTTTAGAATTTGCCAGTTTATTTGTTTAAGAATATTTGAGAAGATTGTGGGGTTGAAGTTGCGAAGGTTACGTGTTTGAATGTAGTGGTGTTGATATTGAATGGAGTTGGCTGAGTGGTGAATAAAGGCAGGGAGATGGTCTGAAGGAGTTAGGGACAGTGCCAGAAAGAGTTATTTTGTGTGGGTGAGAGACTAAGATCTAGTCAATGATGGAACCAGGGGGATGTTTTTTGTTAGGACGAGTTGTTGAGTGGATTACTTGGGAGAAGTTGTAGAGGTTAATGGACAGGGAGGGAGAAGGTGTGTTAATTTTATTCCAATCTATGTTAACGTCACCAAGAATGTAGGTTTCATATCTTATTTCAGAAGAGGCCCAATGAAGAATGTTTTCGAGGGTAGAGATGTTGTTGCCTGAGGAGATATATAAGGAAATTATGCACATGTTCTTATGTTTATTTAGTCGAAGGAGGCTTGCTGTAATTTCAGTATTTTTAAAGTGTGGGGTTGGGATTTGAAGGGGGATTAAGGAGAGTAAGTTAGAGTAGGTTACAGCAGAGCCTCCACTTTTTTATTTAATCGGTCACTTCTAAGGATGTGGAAACCGGGAGGTAAGATTTCAGAGTCAGCAATATGAGGTTTTAGCCAAGTTTCAGAGATGGCTAAAATGTCAGGTTGGTTATGGTTAATCCAGGCTTGTAGTTGATGAACTTTGTTGTTTAGACTCTGGGCATTCATAATGAAAAATTTAAGAGTGTTAGCAGAGAGAGCAGAAGGAGTGGAAGGGGGAAAAGGATTATTTGTAGTAAGGGAAGTAGGGGGAAGGGGACTAGGGTTATTTGCTGTAGGAGAAGAAGGGGGAAGGAAGAGGGTATTATTGGGAAAGAGGCAGGGTCTGGGGTTGGGATGGATATCTCTGGATAAGGCTAAGACGTTACAGGAGAGAACTTTTAGTCTTATAGGTTTGCATAGTAGGAAGTAGTTAGGGAGTAGCAGTAGTTTATGGGAGAAGGTTTTAGATGTGAAGAAGAAAAGTTTGGGTTGGAATAGGTGGAGTAGGTTAGGTGGAATGAGAGAGGAGGATATGGAGTGGAAGTGAGTAGATAGAAGTGGGGGAAGGTGAGTGCAAGGGATTATTTGAGAAAGAAGTGTGAATTGGGGAGAATTGGAAGAGTAAGAAGGGGAATAAGAAGTATGAGAAGGGAGAGAGGGACTCGGATAGTATAGACTCGAGGATGTTGGAGGACATTCTTAGATTGGGGAGGGGTAATGAAGAGGAACTGTAGATACATGGATAGGTTGGTAGATGAGGATTGGAAAGAAGAAGAAGAGGATGGAATTATTAACAGGAGGAGAGGTAGAGGTAGAGGAGAAGTGGGAAAGAGATGAAGGGGGTGAAACCCGAAGGGGATGAGATTATTAACAAGAGGAGAGGAGGGAGCTGAGAATAGAGATGTATATAGAATAGTGGAGAGGGAGGAGTAGTAGAGAAGGAGTGGGAGGGCTAGGAAAGAGAAGAGCTTAGACTAGGATAGTGGAATGGGAGGAGTAGTAGAGAAGGAGTGGGAGGGGAAGGAAAGAGAGGACTTAGACTAGTTAATTGATAGGTGGGAGGGGTAATAAGGTGAAGATTGTGATTAGTTAATTGTTATGAGTGGGAGGAGTAAGTGCAGAAATAAATGTAGAGGTGCTTTGGTGGGTGGGATTTGGGGGTAGGGTAGGGGATTGGGGTAAGGCCGCAGGGGCGAACTGAGTGGGAAGAGCCAAAGAAAGGAGTGTGAGGAAAACAATCAGAAAGTGAGAGATCCAGGAGGTAAGTTTGCAGTGATATTTGGGAGTTTGAGAGACTTACAGAGTAGAACAGAAGAGGGTGGCTGAAAATGGAGAGACAGTAGAAGAAGGAAGAGGCTTTATGAGGAAAAGAGAGTGGGTGTTTATAGAGTGAGAGGTGAGTAGGTGGTCCAGGGACAGATGTGTGTGAGGGAGCAGTGGGGGAGATGTCCAGGAACAGTGTAGGGAAGCAGGTTAAGAGAGGAAGAGTAGATACAGTAGGATGATAGAGGAGCGCCACCTGGAGGGCAGGCAGTATAATGCAACAAAGTCACCAGAGGGGGATAACAGGTTAAGGGAAGGAAGGGGCTATCATAGTTCAGGTTGGGGGGAATAAAAACTAAAAGTGAAGAGTAGGGACTATAAGGAGACAAAGAAAATGGAAGTTTGGCTGCTGGTTGACCTGGCAGGGAAGCGCATGGCAAGCTAGTAGAAGTTAAGTACTGGCTCTATATGTCACAAGAAGGTCAATGCAGTACTCATACTTTCACTAGAAGTCCTTGTTGGAAGTAATATTTGTGGAGCAGATGGGAATGCCAGGGTTTGATTTAAAGTTCCTTTTTACTTTGAGGGTTCTTAGCATAAACGTCCGGTAGGGTACATTCAGGTGGATTAGAGCAGGATAGGCAGGACCCAGGTTTCACTAAAAGTCCTTGCTGGGAGTAATATTCGTGGAGCAGATGGGAATGCCAGGGTTTGATTTAAAGTTCCTTTTTACTTTGAGGGTTCCTAGCATAAACGTCCGGTAGGGTACATTCAGGCAGATTAGACCAGGATAGGCAGGACCCAGGAAGTAGGAGCAGACGCTAAGGCCAGGGCAGCACAGCAGCCAGGGACAAGACTGTAGAGTAAAGATCTACATGTGTAGTTCCAGCCAACATTTGCATAATGATCCTTTTTCTGGAAACACATTCTGTATTCTAGGTTAAATTCTGGTTTAACAGTAACTCACCAAACCCTTTCCGACCAGCTTTTATAGTAAACCTATTTCATTGATAATTTGAAAGTTATTAGTTGAATACAACTTTTTGTTCAAAGCAAAAGACGTGCCACATTTTGAACTGTACTAATAGCTGTGAGGCTTATATAAATATATTGATCCAAAAGTGAGGACTGAAAGTACAGTCAGAAAAACTGTCTTTGCTGTTGAGAGGGCAGATCTGGCCATGTAGATCCAAAAGAAAAGGCAAAAAAATAATTTTACATTTTATTTTAGAATATAGAACATTTATGACAGCTTTTTTATGGGGGATCTATTTTTAGCTACACAGATGTATGTTTCAGTTTTATGCCCACGTGCTTCTTGGGAAGTCTTTGCAGATTCCAGCAAGGACTGGAGGTATAGCAAAAAGTGTTTGATATGGTATCTCACAACATCCTTCTCTCTGTCCTCACTAATCTCTACTTTTCCCACTCTGTCATCAACTGGTTCCACAGCTATCTCATAGGCAGACAGCAATTTGTGATTTGGCATGATCAGCTCTCACCTTGTCTTCCTGTCTCTCTCGGGGTTCCCCAAGGCTCTGTCCTTGGCCCACTATAATTCTCCCTATTCATCAACAACCTTCTTACCTCCACCAAACAAGCCACTCTCATACACTATGCAGATGACTCCACTCTCATCTGTTATGCCCCCTACTTTACCAGAACTCCAAAATATCACACAAGATTCTTTCACATCTGTAGAGACCTGGCTTTCCAATGCCCAACTTTTGCTCAGTCCAAACAAAGCCAAACTCCTTATCGTTCAACCTTCTAAATCTATACAGTCCTCCATCCTCATCAACATTCATGGCAAGAACAATACCATCATCTCCCCATCTGACCATATAAAATTTCTAGGTGTTGAAATTGACAGCAAACTCAAATTTGACCTCCACATATCTCTCACCATAAAAAAGTTCATAAAAAACTCAGGCCGCTTTATAGAAACAAACAATACCTAACCAGCACAGCCAGGACCGCTATCCCCAACTCCCAGCTAATCTCCACCTTACTCTATGATTCACCCATACTTACCAACCTTAGACAGGCTGACCTAAACAGACTAGAATCCTGCTACAATAAAATTGCAAAGTTTGCAACAGGTGCATCCTACCGCAGTCACCACTGCAACTTACTTAGGGAACTAGATTTGCTTGACCTCCCACAACTTCTTCACCTGAATCAACTTTCATTTGTCCACAAACTAATAAATGACCCCCATAAGATTCAATCACTTCAAAACTTACAACTCTATACTTCTTCAAGACTCCTATGATCCAATAGCAGAAATCTACTTCTTACCACTAAACCCAAAAACTCAGCAGGTGAAGCCCTTTTCTCTTATGCTATTTCCAAACTATGGAATAACCTCCCCCCTCAGTAACCAAACTACCTTCCAGCAGTCTATTCAAAACCACTCAAAAGTCTCACCTAAAAATGCACTGGCTGTTCCCTTGCCCAAACTCTGACTAACACACCTCCCAAACACTTAGTACAGCACTATTCCTCTTCTTATCCTATTATCAGCTTAACCTTTAAGTATCATTATATTGTTGACTTTTTTCTGTTCTTACTACTGTACTGTGTAATCTGAACAACATGTTGATTACTGATAGATCATCTACTATTGTAATATTTATATTGTAAAATTCCTCTATTGTACTGATAGATCATCTACTATTGTAATATTTATATTGTAAAATTCCTCTATTGTACATCCTTCTTATTTTGTACTTATTGGCCTCTGCTGAAAAAGGACCTGTGTCCAGTCGGACTTTCCCAGTAAACAAATGTAATAAATAAATAAATAAATAAATAAATAAATAAATAATAAATAAAATAAATATCATGGTAGGTTAAAGCTATGAACTACAAACAACCTTATTCCTGGATTTAATTCCACAGTGGGTTAAGGCAATGAACTGCAAGCAGGCTTCTTACTGGATTTAATTCCTTTATTTTCTACTGGCATACTTTGTGACTCTCGGAGCAGATCATTAATTTGGTGTACAAATATAACTCCTTAAAACAAGAAGTTTGACCTTATAAGGTTTTATCTGGGTAACAAGTAAATGTAAAGAATGGTGTCCCTAAAACCGGAACACCATGATCCTTCTTCCACATAAAATCCATTGACAATTCATCAGTTTAATTTGGTTCTTTAACGAACTACTTGAATATTATTTGTTAATCCAATGATGTCTTCCAAACTGATGTGCTTCTTGTCAAAAGAACAGATGATACACTTGATATTGTTTTAACAAAGTAAAATGTATCTTCAGGAATGTACATGATTTCCTCAATACAACACACCAAGAAGAAAATGGCATAATATTTAAAATGCATATTGCAAGTATTATTATAACTCATTTGGAAAG
The DNA here is from genome assembly GCF_019279795.1 of Protopterus annectens. Lineage (NCBI taxonomy): Eukaryota > Metazoa > Chordata > Ceratodontiformes > Protopteridae > Protopterus > Protopterus annectens. The sequence continues at coordinate 1,686,520,130 of NC_056729.1, forward strand.
AAATGACACATTTAATTCAACCATGAAGTTGTACATAAGAGAACTGAACCTTTTTTGTGCTGAACAGCATTGCCAAAGGTAAGCATGTTGTGACATTACACATTGTGATAAGTGCTCGTCTCGGATGTAAACTATTCTGGAACCTAGTTCAACCAGAGAAACTGAAGGATAAAATCTACTGCCAAACTAATGAAATGATAAAGGGCCATTCTGAAACAAAACCCAATGGAAACATTGGAAACATTTTATTTTAATCATTGCAGCCAAAAGGCCAACGTGCCTGTGACACAGTATGCTGCTGAGTGGAAGCAGTATTCAGCGAACTGGAAATTGTGTGAATTTGGATGAAGCACCCAAGGAGCAGATTCATAAGCCTTATTTTAAGTGAAGTTTGCCATTGGAACTTGTAATATGATTTGAAATGTATATTATTAGGGCAACTCAAAATTGCATATTATATGACTAGTAACAGTTTTTCCAGTATACAATTTCTCTTCTGCTTACTATTTTTGGTAATGTTTCATGCAGACCATCTGCTTTGTACTGCCTCAGCACCAGAAAACATTTTAAATGATTAACTAAAAGTAAAATAAAATGTGAACTACTTTTAGAGCCTAAGCTTAAAACACATTATGAGAGCTAAACTGTCAGCATTCATTTTATTTATTTATTTATTTATTTATTGACATTTGATTAGTAGGAATGTCCAGCAGGGTAGAAGCCCATTTTCAGTGGAGGCCCAGGAGAAAATAGCTCCAAATTATTACAAAACATTTTAAGAACAATAATTTTACAATTTTCAAAAATAAAACAAAACTATCTGCAATATAATTAAATATAACAAATTATTGATAATATAAAACATTGGTTAAGAATTGATACAAGTTATATGACAATTATTTAATATTTTGGACAGCATGTATAGAAATTAAAGTAAGTTAGTCTAATAAAAAGTCTTTCGGCTTTTCCCGGTTAGGGGTCGCCACAACGGAACTCCGGTCCACTCATGATTGGGAGTGGATTTTTATGGTGCCAAGTTGCCAGCCCAGTGCCCAGCCTTCAATGAAGGCATGCCCATTCACAGTCACACCTACCTGTATATCTTTAACATCACTTGACCGTGGGGAGTACATGCAGACTCCACACAGAGGGTGCTCTAGCTGAGAATTGAACAGGAGAATCTCTTGCTGTGAGGCGACAACGCTAACCACTGCACCACCGCAGCTTAAAAATACAAACATGAATTGCAATATGAAGTGAGGGAAAAACAGGTTTGTGGTATAGTTAGAGAGAAAGCCCAGGGAAGAAATTTTGATAGAAGTAAGGAAGTAACTGAAGAAGGGAGATTAAGGAGGTATAAGGAATGAAAAGGTACTTGTTCATTTACATAAAATATAGCAAGAATTATAATAGTAAGTAAGACAGGTACAATTAATTCTTGTGGGAGACAGAAATCAATTTTTCTCTCAGCAAATAGCAAGAGGAGAGTAATGCTTTTATTTATTTAGTTTTTTGGAAGTGTAATGTGCTGACAGAACAACAAAACGGTTCATATATTTGAACACATAGCTGTCTTACTCATGTTTCATTTATTCATTGCAGTGCTTTCATTCTAGTAACTACAGAATGACCACTGGGCATTCTTTTTCTCTGTTTTTTTAATTGCTGCCATTAAATCATGTTGAAAAAAATAAAAATGCCATACTAATAGAAATCAGCACATTGTTAACAATAACATCAAAACAAATATCGCCAGATCTGTGTCACTAAGCCCTAGCTTGGTGCTAAAGACTGGTTCTGTTGATAGTCAGTCGGCATGCCAGATCTTATTAGACTCATGCACACAAACATACATATTATATATATATATACCTATATATAGATAGATATATGCACACATACATACATATATATATATATATATATATATATATATATATATATATATATATATATATATATATATAGGGCACTACAGAATCCTGAAAGCCCAAAATCCTGAAGACCAAAATCCTGAGACCAAAATGGTGAAAGTTCAAAATCCTGAAAACTCAAAATCCTGAAAACACACAGGTTACCAACACTCACTATATTCCAGCACAAGTACATACAGAAGCAAATAAAACACAAACTATATTGCTGTTCTCCAAGTATAAGCAGGGGGGGGGAAGCACCCCAGCACCCCCCCAAATCCTCTGCTACTTAAATACATCAACTCCAAGATTGCACTTAGTGTAGTGAAGTGCAGTCTTGGAGTTGATATATTTAAGTAGCAGGGGGTGTAGGGGGTGCAGGGGGGCTTGCCCCCTGCATATAGTTGAAGGGTAATATGCTTCTGTATGTGCTTGTGCTGGAATATAGTGAGGGTTGGTATCTTGTGTGTTTTCAGGATTTTGAGTTTTCAGTATTTTGAACTTTCAGGATTTTGCACTTTCAGGATTCTGTATTGCTCCAATATATATATATAAAATTTTTTTAGTATAATTTTTTTTTTTTTTTACACATGTGTACGTTTTGAGAGGGCACTGCTAAATCCTGCTTTAACTTATATACTTGCTTGTACATATGCAGCATGCCAACACAAAAGTAAAGTGTGGGATAGAACCTTCTTTGTATTCTTAAATCCATATTGTAACAGCAAATGTTTACTTATTTTATTTGGTAACTAGGGTAGAGCACTGATTCAAATGGATATATTTCAGTTTCAACCTGGCTAAATATAAATGACAGTAGACAAGCAAGTTAACAAGAAGCATTATGACTACAAACAAAATGTTGTGTGAAGACAGCAACAAATGAAGAGCAGTAGTAATAATAAGATACAAGAGTACAAGGGGCAATAAGAAGGGGTAGTTAGAGTAGGGAGAGAAGAAGAACAAAAATAACAGAATGAAATGGTGAAAGGACGGAGCACAACGTATAAAAGACAGCAAAAGTAAAGTAAGCGCACCCAGAAATTAGCTATGTATACAATGCGTACAACGTGGAAGAGTGCAGGAAAATAACGTGAGGAAGACAAAGGTACTTGACTGGTGAAGGAGAGTGGGAGATTAGGTGGTGTGTCCAAAAGGCAGGCATTCTGACTAGAGATGATCTTTAAGCTGAGCATGAAATGACAGCTATGACATTAACAGAATAACAGTAATAGAATACTTTTGGAGTCTTTGGGCTAAAATAAAACAATTTATGAAAAAGAACAAAACAAAAACCTAGTGTATTGGCATTATACCATCAAAATTTGATAAAAAAAGGTTTTATCAAACTTAAGTACTAGTTTGTTTTTTCTGTAATAAAGTTATTCATGCCTGTGCCTGTCTTAAAATTCTCTTTGGATCACTTGGATTAACCTGGTTAACACATAATAATAAATGAATCAGATAAATATTTCCAGAATTTGTCAGGTGTAAACTGTTTTAGACAAGCACAGTATAATCATGCACACATAATAAACTAAAACATTTTAAAATTGTTTTGAAATACTAAATGCATGCAGAGTTATACCCCCGGATTCATGAAGCTTGCGCCAGGCGCAGGCATAGCGTAGGCAGTATAATGCCAAATATGGCCGTCGAGCGATTCAGGTACGATCCAATTCCACGTGCACTACTGGCGTACGCCAGAACTGCACAGCTCCCGGCTTAGGTATGCTAATCACCCCATGCGCAATGTCGCACCATGCAAATGAAGGCATATAGTGATTCATGAAGTGGTGCAGGCGTAGCGTAAGCCCACGGAAATGTAAACCAAAAAACACTGTTTACATTTTCCCAAACAGAACATCGGAGCTATGGAAGCGGGCCAGACCCAGGTATCACAACGTTAACATATGCCAATGGCAAAATACACAACCAATGGCATAAGAAAAGATGCACAACATGTAAACAACAACATTTAATGTCATGTCCACAGTAACGCACAGCACAACCGCAGGGCATGTGTGCGGAAGCTGTAACATAAAGAAATAATATAAAAATGTCATAAAATCGCAACGTAATAGAAATCAGATTTACAGCATAATACACAATGGTAGGCATGGAACACCACAACCAAGGTGCAAGGGTTGCTAAGGGCCTGCGATAGTGTTCGGCATGGTAACTATGAATTAGTAGTCAATGCCATGCAAATGAGGTAGATAATACTGAATCGCAAATGTCCCGCCGGATGAAGGTTGTACCATACGGCGCAGCGGTATAACACAGAGGAGTGGCTCAGAGGAGATACATGACATCAGTAGAGGGGTGTGCCACCGTAGCAGTAAGCACATTGGAGCAATGCAAATCTGGCCTGTCCACTGCTAAGCAAAGCTGCAGGACAGGGGTGGGGAGGAAGGTATAGAATCGTTTAGCTGAGAGCACACATGGTGCCCAAAAGCGCATGTGTACAGGGATGAAAACGTGCCCAAAACCCAGTAATCGGACGCACGCGCCACGAACAATAGCAGAAACAGGAAGGTCAGGGGAAGAAAAGAAGGAAATGCTGAAGTAGGGTAATTGGAGTACTAATGAGCAATCAACACCAATCAACCCACGATGGCCAATCGATGGCAGCTGACAAGTCTGCTTGCAGAAACCTGCAAAACAGGATAGGGGAGGCAATGGAATGCAAAGAAAGGAGGGGAGGTATTGGATTGCAAAGATAGGAGACCTGACACAGCAGAGCAAAGCAAACCGACAGCAGACCAGCAGTAGCACACATAACGCAAGATACGCCAGGTCCAGGAAAGTACAAATGAAAGTATGCTGCAGGATGCACGCCAGAAAATGGTAGGTGCAACGTGCAGAAATGTAAAGGGAAGGTCAAGAGGTAATCCACAGCAGCCAAATGTAATTCAACACCAAAGGCACCACAATAGTAGTTCCGGTAGTAAAACACATAAGATAACCTGTAGCTACGATCGTACATACACACCCTATGACATCATCGGTGTTCACAGCACAATAGTATAAAGTGTGAAAGCACCCTACACACACCTGTGAATTCCCAAACACTGCACCATAGGTGTAAATACACAGGGAACTTTTAAAATGTACATGCTGGGAGCTGCCATAGCTGTGATTCATCAGCATGTGTTAGAGACTGACGGTGTTGTGGAGGATGATGCCGACAACCACCGCAGGCCTCGGAGGAGGAGAAGAGTGTTCAGACCAAGGGTAACCTACCAGGGGCTACATGATCCAGAGATAGTAGAGCGTTACAGGGTGGACAGGGACATCTTACAGCAAATAGTAGAGCTGTGCCAGCCATGCCTGAGAACCAGAAATAACAGACGGGAACCCATCCCAGTGGACACGAAAGTATGTGTAAGCATGCGAATACTAGCCACAGGTACCTTTCAAAGGCCAACTGGAGATATAATGGGGATCTCACAGGCATCAGCATCCAGGGTACTACACCAGTTCCTGGATGCCATGTTACCACATGCCAATGAGCATATATACTTCCCCCAAACTCAGGAGGAGTTGGCCAGCAATATGCGTCACTTCCACCGTGTGGCACACTACTCGGAGGTACTGGGTGCGATAGACTGCACACACATACAAATCAAGTCACCACCCAGTGAGCATGGTAGGTGCTACATAAACCACAAGGGATTCCACTCCATCAACTGCCAGGTCATGTGCAATGCCCAGGGCATAATCATGGATGTGTGTGCTGGCAGCCCTGGAAGCTACCATGACTCCCATATCTGGCATGCCTCACAGCTGTATCAGGTATTTGTCAGGGGGGACATCCCACATGGCCACCTTGTGGGGGATGCTGTATATGCACTGGAGCCGTGGATGATGACTCCCATCAGAAATGCACACACACCCATGCAAGAATGCCATAATGAGGCACACGCACAAACCAGAATCATGATAGAGCATGTGTTCGGGATGCTGAAATCACGGTTCTGGTGCTTGGACACATCTGGTGGAGCCTTGCAGTACTCTCCAGGCATGTGTGCCCACATCGTCATAGTATGTGCCATGCTACATAATATGATCCTGCGGAAACAGCTGCAGCAGGGACAAAATGGTGAAGGCCCTCATAGCCCACCGCAATTGCCAAGGCCATCACAGGCACAGAGGGATTCAGACCATGAAAACACTGTGCCAGCCCCAGTAGGCAGACGGAGGTGTGCCCAATATGCCTATGCCTTGGCAAAGAGGGAACGTATAGCACATACGCTGACAGTGTAGGCCCCTATGGACTGACACACCTCTCCACCTGCACACACAGTAAAATGGATGGCACACAAGCACGACCACCTGAAAATTGTAATGTATAGGTGTCCCACTGTGTGAATCCTACATAGGCAACCCTCAAACATTGTACACACAACAGCTATTGGAACACGGAATGTCAACACCTGAACAGTACATGCGCCTATCAGCATATGGTGGTGCTGTGTGTATAGGTTCCCAGGTACATCGGTAGGTACAAGGCCGATTGTCAGAGGCCATACACCAAACGGGGCAAACAGTGTCCGCTGTCGCCACAACATCGAGTAACCAACTGTCGCGTAGAGGAGCAGAGGCAATCGTGGGAGCACATGTGTGTAAGCACTGTTCTGCACACACTCAGCACGGAGTCCCTGCTGTGTTAATGAAGGGCTGCACATAATATAATCATGGTTGTTGTGTCAAGGCATGGGGTGTACCCATGACAGGTATTCGTCACCCCGGCATGCTCCAGCCATGGTCGTTTGAAGTTGTAGCACAGTATCGTGTGTGGCTCACTGTGATATACATACCCAATGCCGGAGCACATCCAGTAAACATCACATGGACATACCATTAACTGGACCCATCAATATGTAAACTAACTGAGTTACCCATGTGAGTGCAGTATGGAGTAACAGCCGTAGTATACTCCACATACAAAATGACATAACACGTGTACAAATCCCAAATGGCCATATGTTAAATGCAGTGACTATCGTGCATGTTCCTGGTCCCACGTCCTGCAAGGGATGTAACGTAATCCCGAAGGCACGAGTAATGCATGTCGGATGCAGGTCATCAGATCATATGTTTAGCACACATTACCGGGAATATGCATTGCCCACTGCTGGTAAGCAACGTTTAAATATGACTATATGGATATGCGCAAAACAGCGATAAGCTACTCCGAATATCGCACAGATCACAGTCAATGATGTCCAGAACAGGTGAAACCAGCATTATTTACCCCTGTACTAATAGCGCCTGCTCTGAAGGGTAAAACGACCACTGCCAGGTGTAGAATACGCAATCATGTATAGAATCACCTAACACTATTGCTAGGCAAGATGTACCTATGGTAGGGTTGCCACCTCTTCAAATGACTAATGTGGGACATACGTCAGATGTCTGCAGGCCGACACATACACCCGGCCAGTATGAAAAGCAGCACTGCACTGTTTTGCCTAGATAAAAGCTCATTCTTGTAATGTTTACTTACTTATTCTGTTTGTTGGTTCAGATACAGAATAACTGTTTAATGCGATTATTACATAAACTATAGGAAATAAGTATGTTCTAAAATCACAGGACATTTGCCATGTTTACAAATATTTTGCAGGACACAACTTCCCAAGAGGACTGTCCCTGAGAGTGGGACAGCTGGAAACCCTAACCTATGGCAGGTGTGTAATGTGACAGGTACAGACACAAACGTGTGGAGTCCAGGAAACAGTATACACCAACAAGTACACAATGAAAGGTGTAGCTTGCCTGTCACTTTCCCCATCAGATATATATATATATATATATATATATATATATATATATATATATATATATATATATATTTATGTACACATATATACATATATATAATACAGATAGAAAGGGCGATAGAGTGATATATGTTGATATATACGGATTCACCGATATCTGCAAATATATATAGATAGGTCAACGACATTCATAACACCTTGGAGGTACAAATAATTAGGATACTGCCAACTATGGAATGTGTAACATACCGACATGCGTAACCACGAGGCTGAAAGACCGAAAGAGAACAGTACAACCGTGAGTAATAGTATGATGATATGAATGGATAATTAGTTACCGCTGCCGGTGTTGCGGTCCACGTAGGTACTGTGTTCAACTGTGTTTGTGAGTGCCGTAGTCTGTGTATGTGTGTGTTGAGGGTGCCGTGTGCATCCCCGTGTGACTGTAATGTGTGTGTGTGTTTGCATCAAGTGTCTGCTAGTGCCAAATCGGAGGTAGATCATTACGGTAGGTGTGGGTATAGCTAGCCGTAGGCATACGGTCAGCACCTGTCCCACATTAGGAGGGACAGCCCCTCCCTGGGCAGGTGTGTCCTGACATAAAATATTACAAAGGGCAAATGTCCGAGATCGTAGGACATTAATATGTCCCATATATAATGTAATAGTTGCATTAAATAGTTATGCCTGTATGTAAGAAAAGTGAATGTTACATGCAATATGATAAGTAGCCAAAGTACCACAACAATAGGTATGTATTGAGGATAAAAGTATGTGCTATCCTGTGTACTGACCGTGGCTATGTGTTGGCCTGTAAACACCGTTGTGTGTCCCGGAAGTGTCCAACAATGGCCATATGAAAAGGTGGCAACCCATGGCAAAGAGGTTCTGTTACCAACACAACCGCAATGACTGCAAATATCTGGGACAGAAATACATGGGATAGCTGTCATGTAGACATATCCCTTTACATATCGCTGCAATTCTGGAGGTATGGAAGTATCAACCTCACCTGCATACTATATAGAAACCAATTAACAATGGCCCAATGTACAATCCCATAACATAAGTCTACTAACTGATAGCTCTTTAATTAGGGACAGAGCCCACACACATATATATGGAATATGTAGAAATGCAAGCCCCACAAACCTGTATATGCTACGTACACCCACCGACATCCCCCACACTAGAAACTATAGCAATACAGACTGTAGTAACAACACAAACATCCAGTCAGTCAATTACAACTGCAGAACCATCAACATACCTTGTGAGGGACACAATTAAAGGCGCCATGCAAAATTGCAGCCATTGTATAATGGAACAAACGGCGATGTTACTGGTTTTGTTTGCAATAGTCTGTTAACAGACGTTGGGATGACAGGTACACCCACATGTTGAACCACATACTGTAGCTGTCACACACAATCCACGGGGGACATAAATCCAAAGTATACTTGTCTCTATGCATAGCAGTTGCAATTACACATAACAAAACACAATACAGGCCGTCTCCCCGAAGGTAGGGCAAATGGGCAACGCCCAAGTGGAGAAGTCAATTATACCCCACTGTTGCCATGTAATTGGCGAATGGAGTAGCTGCACAGCTGATATGCAAGTAATTAGTCACTCAGAAACACCAATAGGCGGCAGGAAACCACATGTTACAGGTATCGACGTATATAAGGAAGACTTGCCAGACATTCAAACCGTATGCTCATACAAAATACCCGTGTAAGCAGTGTGAGAGAGATAGAGACGAAAGTCCGTAACGAAAACAAGGTATGTAGAACACTCGGTATGTAAGTTTATATATAGCATGTTTAGTATTAATTATTTACTGTATGTATAGCTTGGTTTGCATTAATTAAAAGTGTCCGCAATGCATAACGTGGGAAAAGGTATTTATGTAGTGATGTCTTGCTGAGCATACTTAAGCTTGTAGAAACTGTGCGTCCAGCAGTGAGCCACAAGGTACACATCACAGACACCACAAGGGATGCTACATGAGGGCTTTAAACAGAACAATTACATACAACCCGGCGTCAGTGGTAGGGTATGTCCAACAAGTACGTGCCATAGCCGGGGATAGTATATGTTGATATACTGTCACAGTAGGCATGTGTATGGACATATAACAACAATGACATGTCTAAGGTGGTTCTGCTGTGCAAGTATGCTTTGCATTATGGGATACTATGTAAAATATGTGTAATGTATAGTATTGTAGGTAGATATGTCAGATATTCTACACAGCATAACAGGTATCATCTATTGGCATGTACAATAACAGGATACATATGGCTTGTAAGCATGGGACATTGTAATAGCATGATAGCTAATCTAAATGGAAGGGCTACCATGTAACCATGCACAAAGGACATGTAATAGCTTCACAAGTTCATAGTGGGGTACTATGCAGTCTGGCAAGTCTATGTGTAAGCATAACCACAGTGTTCACACCAGTGGCACCTCTCTAGGGTAGTGTCCTGTGATCAGCAGAGCCATGTGTTACCTGCACCTCTGCACAGTACAGCCACTGCAGTGATCCCTGGCATACATGTGTCTCCCAAACACCAAGGGAGGTATCACATGAACAGTGCTACTGAGTGTCCCTGCGTGATGTACATAGTAGTCATGTTCCAAAGCATGGTGAGTGTCTGGTTTGGGAATGTAACCCTCAAGCACATCCCACTCATTGTTGCGTGTGTGCACATATCCATGAGCATGTTGCTCACAGTGGCATTTGCATATGTCGCGTATGTGGAGTATATCCATTAATATTGTTGTGGACATGGGCCCTGTCTGTTCAGCAGAGGTCACCCCTGAGTATGTAGTATGCAAATGTGTACAGACGTGGTGTCCGTAGTTCAGCCGCATACCTTAGCTGTCAGAGCTCAATAAACGTCATGGTGTGTTAATGTTGTGGTATGTAAAGCTGAAGCTGTTGTGTAAGATACACCCTAAATGGGGTGGTGTACCCTTGAATGTGTGTAGAAGTCTTGAGTTCAGAGGTACAATGGGTGCCTATGTACTGGCTACACACCCAGTACAGATAAGTGTGGCCATGTAGAAGGATATCCATGCCACAGTGGCAATACGGTAATCACAGGAGTGGGTGTGACATACGTGTGTACTACAAACATGTACAATGTGACACGTATGTAGGGGACTACCACCTATGTGATAGTGGGTGAATGGTGTAATGCAAAGATGATGTCCATGGACCTTGTGTCATGCAGCTTGAGGCCATGATATTCATATCAGGTATCTGTCACAGTGACACCCATATGGATGGAGTCAGTATCAGCTGGTGGATCAATCATGGCACTTTGTATGCAGGGGTTTGTCAAGCTAGGCAGGGAAAGTCCCTCTGTGCTAGCCTGTACCTCAGGGAAGCATATATTGAACATGAGGGGCCCTATGACTGAGGACTGTGGTATGCCAAATGTAAATGAAATGCAGTAGGTACTATGGTATGCTAACCTCATTGTGTGTCCTGTCCATGAGCCACGTTGCATAACATCCTGAGACATAGGGTACGATGTGCAGGTGGATGTGTATGTTGTAAATACCAGAATGGAGAACGGTGCTGAGAGGCAATGAGAGGACAATGTAGGTACATCAAAAAAAATAAAACACAAATATATTGCTGTTCTCCAAGTAAAAGAGCCCCCCGCAAAATTCTGCTACTTAAATACATCAACTCCAAGATTGCACTTTGTAGTAAAGTGCAGTCTTGGAGTTTTTTAAGTAGCAGGGGGTGCGGGGGCTTCCTATTGAAAATATGCTTCTGTATGTGTTTGTTTTTAAATGTGAGGTGGTTTTAATTTTCAATTTTTTTCAATTTTAATTTAATTTAATAATAATTTTATTATAATATATATATAAAATTTTTTAGTAAAATTTTTTTTTTTACAATGTATTTTTGAGAGGGCACTGCTAAATCCTGCTTTAACTTATATACTTGCTTGTACATATGCATCCCAAACAAAAAAGTAAATGTGGGATAGAACCTTCTTTGTATTCTTAAATCCATTTGTAACAGCAAATGTTTACTTATTTTATTTGGTAACTAGGGTAAAACACTGATTCAAATGGATATATTTCAGTTTAAACCTGGCTAAATATAAATGAAGTAGACAAAAATTTAAAAAGGGCATTATGACTACAAACAAAATTTTTGTGTGAAGACAGCAACAAATGAAGAGCAGTAGTAATAATAAGATAAAAAAATACAACAATAAGAATAGTTAGAGTAAAGAAGAAGAACAAAAATAACAGAATGAAATGGAAAAGGGCTTTTAAAAGACAGCAAAAGTAAAAACCCAGAAATTAGCTATGTATACAATGGTAACTGGAAGAGTGCAGGAAAATGTGAGGAAGACAAAGGTACTTGACTGGTGAAGGAGGTAATTAGGTTTGTGCCCAAAAAGGCAGGCATTCTGACTAGAGATGATCTTTAAGCTGAGCATGAAATGACGGCTATGACATTAACAGAATAACAGTAATAGAATATTTTTTAGTTTTTGGGGCAAAATAAAACAATTTATGAAAAGAAAAAAACAAAAACCTAGTTATTGGCATTATACCATCAAAATTTGATAAAAAGGTTTTATCAAACTTAAAATAGTTTGTTTTTCTGTAATAAAGTTATTCATGCCTGTGCCTGTCTTAAAATTCTCTTTGGATCACTTGGATTAACCGGGTTTAAACACAAAATAATAAATGAATCAGATAAATATTTCCAGAATTTGTCAGGTGTAAACTGTTTTAGAAAAGCACAGTATAATCATGCACACATAAAAAACTAAAACTTTTTAAAATTGTTTTGAAATACTAAATGCATGCAGAGTTATACCCCATTCATGAAGCTTGGCAGGCATAGCGTGGGCGTATAATGCCAAATATGGCCGGGCGATTCAGGTCGATCCAATTCCCGTGCACTACTGGCGTCGCCAGAACTGCCAGCCCGGCAGGTATGCTAATCACCCCATGCGCATTTAATGCAAATGAAGGCATATAGTGATTCATGAAGTGGTGCGGGGGCGTAACCCCCGAAATGTAAACCAAAAACACGGTTTACATTTTCCCAAACAGAACATGGGAGCTATGGAACCCGGGCCAGACCCAGGTATTACGTTAACATATGCCAATGGCAAAATACAACCAATGGCATAAGAAAAGATGCACAACACCAAAAAACAACATTTAATGTCATGTCCACAGTAACGAAACCCCCCGAAATGTGTGGGAAGCTGTAACAAAAAAAATAATAAAAAAATGTCATAAAATCGCGTAATAGAAATCAGGATTTACAGCATAATACACAATGGTAGGCATGGAACACCAAAAAAGGTGCAAGGGTTGCTAAGGGCCTCGATAGTGTTCGGTAACTATGAATTAGTAGTCAATGCCATGCAAATGAGGCAGATAATACTGAATCGCAAATGTCCCGGGATGAAGGTTGTACCATACGGCCCAGCTATAACCCCGAGGAGTGGCTCAGAGGAGATACATGACATCAGCAGAGGGTGTGCCACCGTAGCAGTAAGCACATTGGAGCAATGCAAATCTGGCCTTTTTGCTAAGCAAAGCTGCAGGACGGGGGTGGGGAGGAAGGTATAGAATCGTTTAGCTGGGGCACACATGGTCCCCAAAAAGCGCATGTGTACAGGGATAAAAACTGCCCAAAACCCAGTAATGGACGCACCCCCAAAACAATAGCAAAACAGGAAGGTCAGGGGAAAAAAAAAATGCTGAAGTAGGGTAATTGGAGTACTAATGAGCAATCAACACCAATCAACCCACGATGGCCAATCGGCAGCTGACAAGTCTGCTTGCAGAAACCTGCAAAACAGGATAGGGAGGCTTTGGAATGCAAAGAAAGGGGGGGTATTGGATTGCAAAGATAGGAGCCCACAGCAGAGCAAAGCAAACCGACAGCAGACCAGCAGTAGAACACATAAAGAAAAGCCAGGCCCAGGAAAGTACAAATGAAAGTAGGCTGCAGGATGCAGCCAGAAAATGGTAGGTGCACGTGCAGAAATGTAAAGGGAAGGTCAAGAGGTAATCCACAGCAGCCAAATGTAATTCAACACCAAAGGCACCACAATAGTATTTCCCGGGTAGTAAAACACATAAGAAAACCCTGTAGCTACGATCTACATACACCCCTATGACATCATCGGTGTTCACAGCACAATAGTATAAAGTGTGAAAGCACCCACACACCCTGTGTATTCCCAAACACTGCACCATAGGTGAAAAAAACACAGGAACTTTTAAAATGTACATGTTGGGAGCTGCCATAGCTGTGATTCATCAGCATGTGTTAGAGACTGACGGTGTTGTGGAGGATGATGCCGACAACCACCGCAGGCCCGGAGGAGGAGAAGAGTGTTCAGACCAAGGGTAACCTACCAGGGGCTACATGATCTGGAGATAGTAGAGCATTACAGGGTGGACAGGGACATCTTACAGATAATAGTGGAGCTGTCCCAAAGGCCTGAGAACCAGAAACAACAGGGGGGAACCCATCCCAGTGGACACGAAGGTATGTGTAAGCTCGAATACTAGCCATAGGTACCTTTCAAAGGCCAACTGGAGATATAATGGGGATCTCACAGGCATCAGCATCCAGGGTACTACACCAGTTCCTGGATGCCATGTTCCCACATGCCAATGAGCATATATACTTCCCCAAACTCAGGAGGAGTTGGCCAGCAATATGCCACCCCGTGTGGCACCCCTCCCCGGAGGTACTGGGTGCGATAGACTGCACACATACAAATCAAGTCACCACCCGGTGAGCATGGTGGGGCTACATAAACCACAAGGGATTCCACTCCATCAACTGCCAGGTCGTGTGCAATGCCCAGGGCATTATCATGGATGTGTGTGTTGACAGCCCTGGAAGCTACCACAACTCCCATATCAGGCATGCCTCACAGCTGTATCAGGTATTTCTCAGGGGGGACATCCCACAAGGTCACCTTGTGGGGGATGCTGGCTATGCACTGGAGCCATGGATGATGACCCCAATCAGAAATGCACACACACCAATGCAAGAACACCATAATGAGGCACACGCACAAACCAGAATCATCATAGAGCATGTTTTTGGAATGCTGAAATCAGGGTTCCGGTGCTTGGACACATCTGCTGGAGCCTTGCAGTACTCTCCAGGCATGGGGCCCACATCTTCATAGTATGTGCCATGCTACATAATATGATCCTGCGGAAACATCTGCAGCAGGGACAAAATGGTGAAGGCCCTCATAGCCCACCACAATTGCCAAGGCCATCACAGGCACAGAGGATTCAGACCATAAAACACTGTGCCAGCCCCAGTAGGCAGACGGGGGGTTGCCCAATATGCCTATGCCTTGGCAAAGGGGGAACGAAAGCACATACCTGACAGTGTAGGCCCCTATGGACTGACACCCTCTCCACCTGCACACACAGTAAAATGGATGGCAAAAAACACGACCACCTGAAAATTTGAAATTAAGGTGGCCCACTGTGTGAATCCTACATAGGCAGCCCTCAAACATTGTACACAAAAAGCTATTGGAACAGGAATGTCAACACCTGAACAGTACAGGGCCTATCAGCATATGGTGGTGCTGTGTGTATGGGTTTCCCCAGGTACAGGTAGGTACGGCCCGATTGTCAGAGGCCATACCCCAAAAGGGCAAACAGTGTCGCTTTTGCCCAACATCGAGTAACCAACTGTTTGGGGAGCAGAGGCAATCGGGGGAGCACATGTGTAAGCACTGTTCTGCACACCCCTCAGCACGGATTCCCTGGTTAATGGGGCCCCAAATAATTAATCATATGTTGTGTCAAGGCATGGGGTGTACCCATGACAGGTATTTCAGCATGCTCCAGCCAGGGGTTTGAAGGTGTAGCACAATGTGTGTGGCTCACTGTGATATACATACCCAATGCGGAGAAATCCAGTAAACATCACATGGACATACCATTAACTGGACCCATCAATATGTAAACTAACTGAGTTACCCATGTGAGTGCAGTATGGAGTAAAAATGGAAACCCCAAATAAAAAATGACATAACACTTTACAAATCCCAAATGGCCATTTTTAAATGCAGTGACACGTGCATTTTCCCGGCCCCCGTCCTGCAAGGGATGTAACGTAACCCCGGCAAGTAATGCCATGCAGGTCATCAGATCTTTGTTTAGCACATTGGGGAATATGCATTGCCCACTGCTGGTAAGCAACTTTAAATATGACTATATGGATATTAAAACGGGCTACTGAATATCCACAGATCACAGTCAATGATGTCCAGAACAGGTGAAACCAGCATTATTTACCCCTGTACTAATAGCCCTGCTCTGAAGGGTAAAACGACCACTGCCAGGGTAAAACCCTTCATGAAAGAATCACCTAACATTTTGCTGGGCAAGATGTACCTATGGTAGGGTTCCCCCTCTTCAAATGACAATGTGGGACATGTCAGATGTCTGCGGGCCCACACATACACCCCGGCCATTTGAAAGAAAACTGCACTGTTTTGCCTAGATAAAAGCTCATTCTTGTAATGTTTACTTACTTATTCTGTTTGTTCAGATACAGAATAACTGTTTAACTTATTACATAAACTATAGGAAATAAGTATTTTTAAAATAAGGACATTTGCCATGTTTAAAATTTTTGCAGGACACAATTTAAGAGGGACTGTCCCTGCAAGTGGGACAAAAACCTAACCTATGGCAGGTTTTAATGTGACAGGTACAGACCCCGCGGGGGAGTCCAGGAAACAGTATCCCAAAAAAGTACACAATGAAAGGTGTAGCTTGCCTGTCATTTTCCCCCAAATTAAATATATATATATATATATATATATATATATATATATATATATTTTTTAAAAAACACATATATCATATATATAATACAGATAAAAAGGGGCGATAAGTGATATATGTTGATATAAAAGGTTCACGATATCTGCAAATATATATAGATAGGTAAAGACATTCATAACACCTTGGAGGTACAAATAATGGGATACCCAACTATGGAATGTGTAACATACCAAATGTGGCTAAAAGACAAGAAACAGTACAACCGTGGTAATAGTATGATGATATGAATGGATAATTAGTTCCCGCTCCCGGTGTTGCGGTCCACGATACTGTGTTCAACTGTTTTGTGAGTGCCGTAGTCTGTGTATGTGTGTGTTTGGGGGTCCCGTGTGCATCCCGTGTGACTGTAATGTGTGTGTTTTTGCATCAATGTCTCTAGTCCCAAAATGGGAGGTAGATCTTTTAGGTGGTTTTATAGCTAGCCTGGGCATCGGTCACCCTGCCCCACATTAGGAGGGACAGCCCCCCTGGGCAGGTGTGTCCTGACATAAAAAATTACAAAGGGCAAATGTCCGAGATGTAGGACTTTAAATTGTCCCATATAAAATGTAATAGTTGCATTAAATAGTTATGCCTGTATGTAAAAAAAGTGAATGTTACATGCAATATGATAAGTAAAAGTCCACAACAATAGGTATGTATTGAGGATAAAAGTATTGCTATCCTGTGTACTGACCGTGGTATGTGTTGGCCTGTAAACCCCGTGTGTCCCAAGTGTCCAACAATGGCCATATGAAAAGGTGGCAACCCATGGCAAAGAGGTTCTGTTACCAACACAACTAAAACTGCAAATATCTGGGACAGAAATACGGGATAGCTGTCATGTAGACATATCCCTTTACATATTGCAATTCGGGGGTATGGAAGTATCAACCTCACCTGCATACTATATAGAAACCAATTAACAAGGCCCAATGTACAATCCCTAACATAAGTCTACTAACTGATAGCTCTTTAATTAGGGAAGAGCCCACACACATATATATGGAATATGTAGAAATGCAAGCCCCAAAACCTGTATATCAAATTACCCCCCCGACATCCCCACACTAGAAACTATAAATACAGACTGTAAACAACACAAACATCCAGTCAGTCAATTACATCTGCAGAACCATCAACATACCTTGTGGGGGACACAATTAAAGGCCATGCAAAATTGCAGCCATTGTATAATGGAACAAACGGCGATGTTACAGGTTTTGTTTGCAATAGCCCTTTTAAACGGTTGGGATGACAGGTACACCCACATGTTGAACCACATAGGCTGTCACACACAATCCAGGGGACATGAATCCAAAGTATACTTGTCTCTATGCAAGCAGTTGCAATTACACATAACAAAACACAATACGGGCCCCGTCTAAGGTAGGGCAAAGGGGCCCCAAGTGGAGAATTCAATTATACCCCACTGTTGCCATGAAATTTGGGGAATGGAGTAGCTGCACAGCTGATATGCAAGTAATTAGTCACTCAAAAACCCCAAATTTGGCGGGAAACCACATGTTACAGGTATGGGAATATAAGGATGACTTGCCAGACATTCAAACCGTATGCTCATACAAAATCCCCTGTAAGCAGTGTGAAAATAGAGCGAAAGTCCGAACAAAAAAAGGTATGTAGAACACTCGGTATGTAATTTTATGTATAGCATGTTTGTATTAATTATTTACTGTATGTATAGCCTGGTTTGCATTAATTAAAAGTGTCCAAATGCAAAAAGTGGGAAAAGGTATTTATGTAGTGATGTCTTGCTGAGCATACAACGAGAAACTGTGTCCAGCAGTGGGCCACAAGGTACACATCACAGACACCACAAGGGATGCTACATGAGGGCTTTAAACAGAAAAATTTTTAATACAACCCGCTCAGTGGTAGGGTATGTCCAAAAAATGCGTGCCATAGCAGGGGATAGTATATGTTGATATACTGTCACAGTAGGCATTTTATGGGCATATAACAACAATGACATGTCTAAGGTGGTCTGCTGTGCAAGTATGCTTTGCATTATGGGATACTATGTAAAATATGTGTAATGTATAGTAGTGTAGGTAGATATGTCAGATATCCTACACAGCATAACAGGTATCATCAAAAATTTTTGGCATGTACAATAACAGGATACATAGGGGACGGGACATTGTAATAGCATGATAGCTAATCTAAATGGAAGGGCTACCATGTAACCATGCACAAAGGACATGTAATAGCTTCACAGGTTCATAGGGGGGTACTATGCAGTCTGGCAAGTCTATGTGTAAGCATAACTACAGTGTTCACACCAGTGGCACCTCTCTAGGGTAGTGTCCTGTAAACAGCAGAGCCATGTGTTACCTGCCCCTTTGCACAGTACAGCCACTGCAGTGATCCCTGGCATACATGTGTCTCCCAAAAAAAGGGAGGTATCACATGAACAGTGCTACTGAGTGTCCCTGCGTGATGTACATGGGATCATGTTCCAAAGCATGGTGAGTGTCTGGTTTGGGAATGTAACCCTCAAGCACATCCCACTCATTGTTGCGTGTGTGCACATATCCATGAGCATGTTGCTCACAGTGGCTTTGCTTATGTCTTTTGGGAGTATATCCATTAATATTGTTGTGGACATGGGCCCTGTCTGTTCAGCAGAGGTCACCCCTGAGTTTTAGTATGCAAATGTGTACGGGCGTGGTGTCCGTGGTTCACCCCAATACCTTGCTGTCAGGTAAATGGGTGTGTTAATGTTGTGGTATGTAAAGCAGAAGCTGTTGTGTAAGGTACACCCTAAATGGGGGGGTGTACCCTTGAATGTGTGTAAAGTCTTGAGTTCAGAGGTACAATGGGTGCCTATGTCCCGGCTACACACCCAGTACAGATAAGTGTGGCCATGTAGAAGGATATCCATGCCACAGTGGCAAGGGTAATCACAGGAGTGGGTGTGACAAAATTGTGTACTACAAACATGTACAAGGGACAGTATGTAGGGGACTACCACCTATGTGATAGTGGGTGAATGGTGTAATGAAAAATTGATGTCCAGGGACCTTGTTTTGCAGCTTGAGGCCATGATATTCATATCAGGTATCTGTCACAGTGACACCCTATGGATGGAGTCAGTATCAGCTGGTGGATCAATCATGGCACTTTGTATGCAGGGGTTTGAAAGCTAGGCAGGAAAGTCCCTCTGTGCTAGCCTGTACCTCAGGGAAGCATATATTGAACAGGGGGGGCCCTATGACTGAGGACTGTGGTATGCCAAATGTAACTGAAATGCAGTAGGTACTATGGTATGCAAACCTCATTGTGTGTCCTGTCCATGAGCCACTTTGCATAACATCCTGAGACATGGGGTGATGTGCAGGTGGATTTTATGTTGTCAATACCAGAATGGAGAAGGTGCTGAAAGGCAATGAGAGGACAATGTAGGATGTGGGACTCCTACCATCATCAACTACCCTGGTAACTGTATGAAAGGAGTCCACCAGGTATAGGGGCCATGCTCGGGCCCCTAACAAGCCCAAACCCGGGGTGGCATCAAAGGACCGGAGCCCAACAATGTCTCTGTGAATGACTCCTTGATGTGCCCCATAGTTGCAGAACAGTCCAGTCAGGTGTGGGACTATAGTCCCACTGTGCATTGTGGTGCCACCTGTGTGGAGTGTGATAAATGTTGCTGTGTGCCATTCAGGGGGCCCCAATGTCTGATACAAGGCTATTACTGAATATGGTGGGCCAGTGGGGAGACATGTCTTCAGAGGTTTGTGGACATCACAGCCTGGGACTTTGGAAGGTGACATGGGGCCAGTGTCCCAGGACATATAGAGTGCAGGTTAGTACTGTGTGGTGTGACCGCAGGGACACCCCAATGTTCCTGCATGGAAAGTGGCCCTGTAGTGAGTGAGAGGGTGTAATGTTAGCATTGAATTCATCTGCCAGCATGTTGCCTACATCACCTGGGTCTGTAATGTTCTCGAGTGACTGTTGTATGTGAGAGCAGATGTGGGTATTGCCATTGACTACTGACATACCATCATAATGCCTTGTGGTACACCCGAAAAGTGTCCAGTAATGTTTAGTAGCTAGTCATGGGGATGTGATAAGGGATCCTGGCCCCTGAGGCTGACCAGTGAGCTACCCCCCCCATGGGACTGCACACCACCGTCCAACTGCCTCCACCTGTTCTTCTAAAGTATGTCCATGCAACTTGACCACCAGAGTGGCTCTGTTATCTGGTGTGTACCATCATGGCTCTTTTGGAATAGCATGATCCATGCAGTTTGTACTGCTATGAAGTGCACTGGGATGTTGCAGCATTTGTATGTGCATTGTCCATCTGCACGGGTGTCATGACATTAACAACGCTGTCATAAGACATCTGCAGTAGGTGTTGTAGCACTCATGTACTGTGTATGCCGTGACGGGTGTGCTGCTGGGGTGTGGCTAACAAGGTTCATTAGCATATACGAATCCACCAATGAGGGGATAAACCCAGGTGGGAAAACCAGTCACATGTTGGTAGTGTTTATGTCAAGGTTAATGTTGGTCTTGGGGGGGTGTGTATGGGTTTATCCAGCCGAGTGGAGGTTATGACTCATGGATTGTCGGTACATGAGTGGCTATCCCAGTTAAGTGTGGGGTTGGTCAGTCACACATAGTAGTTCTGAGCCCTACTGTCCAGTACACCAACAAATGAGGTCTGGTAACCTGGGGTAGTGGAATCTGTAGCTTGTTACAATGTGTATAAATTCCCGGGCACAGTTAGTTGCAAGTGGAGCACCTCTGATGCATTGTGCTAAGTAACTAGCCAGGATGTGTGTACAACATAGTGGGATTGGGAAAACCTCAGCTGTGGGTGTGCCGTCCAGGTATGTGCCTGAAAGGTATGGTCTGTCTATAACCTGTCATTGCAGGTGTGCTTGCAGAGCCTAGAGGCAGGTCCCAGTCACTGCAGAATATTGGGGTGGTGCATTATAAGGTGTGCCTTGCCCTGCATCACAGAGGGGATGCAAGCATTGTGTCACATGACCCCATGTCTTGCTTGCCAGTTCCCCTTCTGCCAGTGTCTGTTATTGGTACCTGTGCAAGTCAGGCAGTAAAGCACCAGCAAGAGCCTTACATGTGAACTGTACTCCCAGGGCTGACAGGTGCAGGTCATCTGTGCCAAAGCATTGTGTTTGACCAGGTCAGTCAAAGCGGACAGATACCAGATGCCTGTGGAATGACAGCAGAAGCATAGGCAACTGTTGAAGTGACACAGTCAGTCGTTGTACAGTGGTATCGGGTCTGGGTGAATGCATAATGCTCCCCAGGGTTTTGGCCCCCACCTTCAGGGCTACAAGACTGGCGAGCTATTGCATGTCCCTGCACACTAGTCTGTGAAGTGGCATCTCAGGGCAGTCACACTAACATGGAGAATGACAGTCCATACCTGGTGAGGTGTGGCATGGGTGCATAGGTTATGTTGCAGAACCAGTTACCTGACAGCAAGATGTAAGGCTATCGCCTTTTGTAGCCTGCTGTGTGGAACTGCAGTGTGACCCCCACAGAGTCACCTATGACTGGTGTGTTGTGTATGTTATAACACTATTGGCTGTATGTGATGGGCACACATGAGTCTGTGGGCTATAAGTTGGTGATGTTGTGTTCCATGTGGGGGCTGCCTCTGGTGCCTACACAGAGTATGGAGAGGTACTGCACGTTGTCCTCATATGTGTGGCCTGTGGTGGAGATCATGTGAGACTATGTGATGAGTGGGGTGTGTTGTGAATGTTAAAATCCCCCCATGACTGTCAGGTGCAGTCAGGGTTGGTGACAGCATTACCCCAGCAGGGCTGCATAAGTGCATCCCCCCAGGCTGTAGTGTCGTATGTTGGGGGGTGAGCATTGAATGTGTACATGAGACAATTGCTCTATTGCCACATTTTGACATATCCATCTTATAGACAGGCAATAGCACTGGTACGTGACAGTTGGACATGCCTGTATATACAACCATGTCTCACAGGATATGTGAGTTACATGTGTACAACAGCTGTTGTACCATAAGCAAGCTGGAAATCTTAGGACAGCCAGTGTACCTGTGGGAAATGGTGTGGAATGGGTGCTATGTTAATCAGTAGCTCATGACATGCTCACAAGTTCTGAACAAGTGCCTAGCATGACCATAAAATACAGATAGGGTGTTGGATAATATCAACTCACAAGTGGTGACGACAGTCATAATTTTGGGACCCACTATAACCCTGCTGAGTATGGTGTGCATGTCCATGAACCATTATCACTGTAGATGTTAGCAGTACAGATGTACAAAACGTACAAAAATTTTGTTTTTCAAAATTTTTTCCCCTTTTAAATTTTTTTTAAATGTTCTTAACCCATTTCCCTTTACAGACTCCAACCCCCAAAGGGACCAAGGAAAAATTATAACCTGGTACTGGCGGGTTAATGTTGTTTGTACTCCAAACCCCATTGGGGGCCCCTCCCAAACAAAGTTAATCCCTTTTATGTAAAAAATTAATTCCCAAAAACCCTTTTTTGGAAGGCCCTTTCCAATTTGTAACAACCCTACCCGTCCCCTTTTATGTTACATTTTTGGGGGCCCAAAATTCTTATATATCCTTTCACCTATTTAAAACCCCGTCCCTTAAATCCAACCCCGGCCCCTTTCAAATTTACAAAATGTTTGGGGTTAAAAAAAACCCCCCTTACTTGGTTTTTTTCCAGGGCCCCCTTTAATATACCCCCTTCAACCCGGGTCCCCTCCATAAGCCAGAATATTGGAAAACATATACAGCCAACCCGGGTTTTTCCCTTATTGGTTTTTACATTTTTTCCCCTTTAAGGGGGAAGGCCCTTTTCCCCCCTTTCCCAAAAACCCCCGGCCTTACAATCCCCCCCCCTCCAAAATATCAGCCAAAACCCGTCTTCCTTCCCCCCCTAAAACATCTCCACCTTAAACATCTAAAATTCCATATCCTAAATTTAAAGAAAATCCCCATTAAAACCAATTTCCCTTCTAATCCCCCATTGGCAATCCCTTTGCCCCAAATTAACCATTGACATCCTTTTCCCCCCCCATGAAACCCCCTTTCCAAAAAAAACCCACAAAATTCCCTCCCAACATTTATTTTGGGCCCATTTTTAATCCTTCTGGACCCAAAATTCCCCTGGTCCCTCCTATTAAAAACTTTCTTTTCACCCAGGAAACCGTCACCCCTCTAATTTTCCCTTTAGGGGAAAGGTGTCCCCAACCCTTTTCCCTGTCCCCCATCCCAGTAACCCCCAGGCAAAACCGTTTCAAGGGGTTTAAACCCAAACCCCTTTTAAATCTTTGGAGATTTTCAAAACCCAAAATCCCCGTACAGGTTTTCCAAAAGCATTTTGCCTTTCAAAATCTTAAATCCATTAAAAAACTGTTTTCCCCGGTTAAATTTTGACAAACCAGGAAAAAGGAAAGCCCCTTTTTCCTGGACAAAAATCCAGGGATTCCCGATATAAAACAAAGGCAAAATAGAAAAATCCCCAATCCCCAAAAAGCAATTTCACTGGGTTAGGAACAACCCCCGTAATTGAAAGGGGCCACTAATGGTTTAAAATTCCCCCAAGCAATACGTGTTTAAAATTTTGGAAAACAAAAAAAATTCCAATCAATTTAATTAAAGGTTTTCCCCAAAATAAATTTCAATGAAATAATTCCCCTAAAAAAAATTTTTGACGGATCCTTAAAAAATCCCCCCTTGGGAAACTGTGACCTTGTCCCCCATCATTAATTGCCCCTTTTTTTGAAAACCCCCCTACCGTTTTTTCCCCAAAACACCCCCAGGAAAATGAATGCCTTTAAACCCCCTTTTAACCCCCATTTAGGTGTTTTCAACCCATTTTCCCACAGCATGCCCCCCAACGGGGAAACCCGGGCAAAATCTTTTCCCAAAATAAAAAATTGTTGTGGAAACCGCCTACCAAAGGTGAGAACCCCTGAAACTTGAACCAATTCAAAAAACCCCCCAAAATGCCAAATTCCAAAAAAAAGGTTTAACCCGGTTTCCCCCAACCCAGCCCCAAAAATAACACAAAAACTACTCCATCCCCGGGGAAAAACCCCCAGAAAGGCCCCCCTCCAAAACACTGCTTTCCTTTAATTTCTTCCCCCAAACCAATTGAGCCGGAAATTTCCCCCCTTTTTTAAAAATCAAGTACCCCACCCCCAAACATTAAATATCCCCATTTATTCCTGTTCAAAATTAAAAATTATTAAAAAACCCCCAAAAATTCCCCCCTTGGGAAACAGTTTCATACCTTCCATAAATTAAAAACCCTTGGTAAAACCCACCTTTTGGAAAACTACATCTATTAAAGGTGGGGGGTTTTTAAATCAAATCACCCTTTGGCCCTTTTTTCTCCCCTTTAAAAAAATGTTCCCTACTCTTTCAACCCCAAAAAACGGTACCCCTGCCCAACATAGTTCCATTGCCCCCCAAAAACCCTTCATCCAGAAACCCCAAAATTTAAACAAAATCTATTTGCCCTTTTTGGCCATTAAACTTTTTACATTTTGGTTAACCACCAATACTCCGCACCCACTTAAACCACCCCAATATTTCCAATTTTTTTCAAATGAAATGGGAAAAAACCCCTTGGAAACCCCAATATTTTCCCCTTCCCACCCCCTTTGGGGTTTTAGGGTCCCTCCAAGGTTTATTTTTCTTTTCAATGGGGGCCCCCCAAAGTATATCATTGGAACAACTGGGGATACGCAAAAAAGTTTTCCCCAACCAAAATGACTTAATCACCCAAAATTTTCAAAATTGTGGTTCCCCCCATTGGGTTTTTTAAACCCCCGTAAATTTCCTTTTCTTCCCAACAATTTCCCCCTTTAATTTTCCACATCCCAAAGGACCCCTTTTCCCCCAAAAACATAAACCCTTGTCTTTTCAACCCTTTGGAAAGGTAAAAATAAAAGAAACTAGGGTTTTTATGTCAAATTTATTTTGGGCAAAACAACCCTGGAGAAGATCCATTTTCCCACTTTTTGGGCCCCATTTACACAAACCAATTAAAAAACCAAAAACACATTAGCCAAACAGAGATTTGAAATTTATAAAAACCCCTTTTCAAATTGCCACTTTGGTCCAATTTACCTTATTCTATTTTACCCGTTTATGGGAAAAACCCCGGACCCCCCTTAACACCCCTTTTCCCCACCCCATAGGTTCAACCCAAAAGGTCTTAACCCAAAAATTTTGTTAAACCCCTCAAGAATTTTGCAAGAAAACAGTTTCCAAACCTTGGGAAAAGGCCCCTTCCCCCAACCTTACACCCAAAAATCCCCCAAAAATAAAATTAAAAATTTCCCCCCTTTTTTTCTTTTGGGCATCCCCCCGTTACTGGTCCCCCCCTTTTTTTTTTTCCATTTAAATTTTTTTAAAATTGAATTGACATGCCCCTTTTTTTGGACCTTTCCCAACACTTGACCCTTTTTTTCCCCTTCGCTTATTCCTTTCCCTTCCCGTTACTTACACAACATTTTTTTTCCCTTTCCATCTTTCAAATTTCCAAGTTTTGTTTTTTGGGTTTTCCCTTCCAGTTTTCTATGCCAAATTTAAATTTTTCTTTTAAAAGCAAAACAGATGGGTAAATGGTTTTTAATTTTTACAATTTCTGTTTTTACATGTATAAAAGTAAGGGTTTTTTTTACCCTTTTCCAAAAATTTTTGACATTTGTCATCATTTAAAATTTTAGGGGTTTGACAAACTGAATTATCCCCTTATGATGGTGGAATTTTCCCTTGGGTCCCCGAAAAAGGACATGTTAAACCACACCCGCAGGTAAAAAATGTTAAAAAAAAAAAATTCAAAACCCTGGTGTTTGTTAAAAACCTTTTTGGGCCCCAGGGTGTTCACCGGGTGTTTCAACTACCAAAATTTTGGGGAACCGATGGCTATGATATACACCTGGGTTGCGGGGAAGTGTTTTCACCCCCAAGGGAGCCCCACCAACAAAAAATGTTAGGCATTTTTGTGTAAAGGATGTGAAAGGGCCCCTTTTAAAAACCATGAGGTGGCTGTGTTGGGGTTGTGTGTGGGTGTGTGGGTGGGTGTGTGTTGTGTTTGTGGTGTTGTTGTCCCCCCCAGGGGTTGTCCCATTTAATTTTGGTTTTCTTTGGCATTTAAAGGGATGGGGGTGCGTTTCCCTCCCCGCGGTACGTTTAGGCCCCAAGATACTACCCCGTATGAACCCTATGGGAAGAGGTCAGGCAGGGTTGCAGGGGGCCTTTTTAAAAAACCCTTTGGTTGGGCCAAAGGTTGGGGGATCCCCGCCTTAATTCCCCCCTTTACAGTTCTCCTTTCCAAAAAAATCCGCACACCATGGATGAGGAAGGACAGTCCAATTTTCTGTTAGCATGGAAACCCCCAAAAATTGGTGGGACAGGGGAAAATTGTCCAACCCTGGGGCAATGAAACCTGCAATGTCCACAAAGGCCCTGTTCCCCCGTCTCTGGGGGAGGCCCTGGAGAATTCAACCCGCGGACAGAAGGGCCAGCAGCTGGATAAGGCGCTGTTCCCGCTGGAAATTGGGCCCCCCTGCTAAGGCAAACCAAGGGAAGGGCCGACTGCCAAGGGGGCCCCCCGTCCCCAAATGGCAACACCCGGCATTTGGCAAATGTTAACAGCAATTGGTTGATGTTTGGAAAAACATTTTGACAGGTTTCCTTTCCCTTTTGGGATTTTTGGCCCAATCCAAAACTTTTTGGTTTTTGTGCTTAAACATCGGTAAAAAAGTGGGGGCCCTAGGCCCCGTGGAGTAGGAAAAACCCCCAGTGCAGGCAAATGACATGCCCCCCTCAAGCCCATTTCCCCTGGAGTAGCAGTAAGAGGGGCAACCTTTTGGGGTGTTCCAACACCAAGGAAAAGGGCCAAAAAGTGGCATGGCCCTGGAATTTGGGGAAACGGTTCCCGTGGACAGTGTCATGGGAAAATAGGCCCAATTTTGTCCTCTCCCGGAAAGTGCCCCCGCAAACCCCTTAGGCACAGGTCAACCCCCTTGGCCCTGGGGGACCCCAAGGTGAGCCCCTTCCCCCCCCCCTGAAAAATTTGGAGCCTGTCCCCAAAATCCCCATGAAACCCTTCAACAAAGGGGAACTGTGGGACCATAAAACCCCCACCACAGGGGGAAAACACTGTTGGGACAACAAAAACCCCCTGCAATTAGGGGAAAAAGGGG
This sequence comes from Protopterus annectens, assembly GCF_019279795.1. Lineage (NCBI taxonomy): Eukaryota > Metazoa > Chordata > Ceratodontiformes > Protopteridae > Protopterus > Protopterus annectens. Next base: position 1,686,547,933 of record NC_056729.1, read on the forward strand.
CATGGGGGCCAACCCAACCCGGGCCCCACCCACACATGAGTCTCCATTGGGGCCACCCCCCAAACAATCCCCCCTGTGCCCTTGTGGAAATGGGGGCCCCAACCCTGACCAACCCTGGTGCAGGGGGTGCCAAATGGCTATTAATCCCCTTTTGTTTAAGTGTATTTACATTATTTTGTAAAAAAAATAGTGGGGAAAAGTGATATTTCAGTTGTTTTGAAATGTGAAATTGTATATTTCAAAGGGGAATTTTTAAAATGCACCCGGCAAACCCCCTGGTTCATTTAAACATGGATTGTTATATTTTTCCCAAAAGGGATTGGCATGGAACAAAGTCCATTTTTGGGGAAGATGCCCCCGGGTTTCCTTTAAAAAGGTCTATTTTCCCTGTGGGCCTTAAAATTGCACTTTTTTCATTCCCCGTGTAACGGGGGAATATTTTACAGGGACCCCTATGGGAATATTACCCCCCTGAAAAAATAAAATTAAAACCACAGATTTTTCCCCACATTTGGTCCCGGGCATGGGGGGGGTTTAAAAAGGCTAAGTTGGGTTGGAAAACGTGTCCAAACCCGGGCCCCACACGGTTTTTGAATGGGCAGGGGTTGTACCCGGGTTGGGCCCCCCCCATTGGGGCCACTTTGATTGGCCCCTTTAAGGCCCAAAATGTGTGCGGTAATATTTTCACATTCCCCGGGGCCCCTCCCACATAAAACAACAACCCTTTCGCAACCCCTGTGGAGGTGAAACCCCGCCTATGGGGGGTCAAAACAAAACCCCCCCCGTAATAAAGGCCCCCCACACAATGGCCAAAACAGGAAAGGCCCTGGGGGTGGGCCCGGCCGGTAGACCGGGTGGATTTAACATGTTTAAATTTTCCCCACCCTGGGGTTTTTGGGGCCCCCGTTTTGTTTCTTTTTGGTAACTACATCCAACACCGGACAGATACATAACCCACCCTAAAACAAACACACACCAACAACAACACCACACCCACAACAACACCACACAACCACAAACTGTAACCCTTTTCGTAAAACATTTGGATTGTGTGTGTGTGGTACACCCCAATGTCGGGGGAAAAGGTTTACATGCCGTATTTTACAGGGACCTAAACCCAGGTTTTCAGGGGTGTGTGACCCCCTTGGGGGTTTTATTCCCACCCTTTTGGGGGCCCCCTAAAATTGGGGCACAAACCCCAATGGCTGGGGATGTGAATGGATCAATTTTCTATTTTGATTTTACGCTACAGACCCAAAAGCCCGCAATTTGGGAATGTTTTACCCACGTTTCCTTTGGCACATTGCAATGTGTGCTGAGGGATGCACACGGGAGGATGTAAGGGTTGTATTCCACACCATATGTGGCATATATGGTCACACAAGCAAACACACATGGCTGTACTGTGAATGATACACCTGCTATATGATGATACGTCTGACAGACATGCAGCAGTATTGGCCGCATTATGTGTACCAACGCTACCTTTGGCAATTGTGCTGCTATATGCACACGGGAGGATGTAAGTGTTACAGGTGTCAAGTGATGTACTGTCGGTAACACCTGTCCGCTGTGTAGGTGTTATGTCTCCACCGTCAAGTAACGGTAACATAGCGTACTGTTTGCACATGTCATGGTTGGATGGTGTGTGACACACCTGTGAGCCGTCCCTGGCAAACATCCATCTACACAGGTGCATCACCACTTTATGTACACACATACATCCATACCTGCTGTACATCCTACCATAGGTTCATAGATTAGTACTAAGCTAACTGCCCTTGTGAGCCATTTTAAGCCTAGGCAATTGTCCCTTGTGAGACTCAAACCCTGCACCTTGTGTTTGCAAGACAAACACCTTAACCATTAGACCACCCTTCCAACCCCTACTGTCAGTATGTCACCATATACAGGTGTCAATGATGGGGTGGCATTGCAACTGCATGTTGTAGTTAGGCACAGATGAGTTACTTACATCAGCTACTGTACATGCATGGTAGCTGCATGCACACTACAGATTGTACATGTGTGTTGGTCCTACATGCCTGTCATGTTGCCATGTTTGAATGTATTGCAATTGGTGGACATGTGTGTTGACATACATAACACATGGACTGTTGTATGATATGATGGGTGTCATGGGTAACTAGTACAGAGGGAATGTGTCCTTGGTCAACATTGCTACCTCATGTACTGTTAGCATTTAACAGCCATGGACCCACCTTCCATTTGCGTGCGTATGATTGCTGTAGCCACTTGTCTGCACAGAGGACAGCAAAAGCTATGCTATGTACATATGTGTTGTGTGTGTGGTCCATGCACATATCCACTGCAATTGCATGTATAACATAGCCAAACATGTGTGTTCGTTGGTGTACAGCGACAGTCATCTGTCACAGCTGTGTAAGACCCAGGGCCCCTGGTATGTGTAGAGCCGACCTGGTTATGTACAGTGGTATCATTGCAATGCATAACACATGATGGAACCCTGTCGGTACATGGGTAGTCTGCACAGTTGCTGAAGACCTATGTACAGTCCACTGGTCATGAGTCACACGGTGTTGTGTTAATGTATAGCTGTGTATTGCTGGTCCAATGACATGGTGATGTGTGTGACTACATTGTAGATTGTGGTGTGTACCTCTGTGATCTGCACCTGAGACATCTGTGATAGCTCCTGAGTGTGTACTGGTCAATACATGTGAGTGGCCTTCATGTACAGGGGGACAGTAATACCATACTGTGCCCTTCTGTGTTTAGAATCCATGTGCATGCAAGACGGCCCTTTGCAACTGCTAAGTGTGTGAACATGCTCAGTATGTCATTGTGTAGATGGACACACAGTACATTCCACACTGCGCCCTTCCGTGATTAGACTCCGTGTGCATGCAAGATGGCCCTTTGCAACTGCTAAGTGTGTGAGCATGCCCAGTATGCCATTGTGTAGATGGACACACAGTACATTCCACACTGTGCCTTTCCGTGATTAGAACCCGTGTGCATGCAAGATGGCCCTTTGCAACTGCTAAGTGTGTGAGCATGCCCAGTACGCCGTTGTGTAGATGGACACACAGTACATTCCAAACTGCGCCCTTCCGTGATTAGATTCCGTGTACATGCAAGATGGCCCTTTGCAACTGCTAAGTGTGTGAGCATGCCCAGTACGCCATTGTGTAGATGGACACACAGTACATTCCAAACTGCGCCCTTCCATGATTAGAATCCGTGTGCATGCAAGACGGCCCTTTGCAACTGCTAAGTGTGTGAGCATGCCCAGTACGCCATTGTGTAGAGGGACACACAGTACATTCCAAACAGACGTGTGATACTAAGCATGTGGGCATGGCCATTGACATCCTGTATAGCCATGGTGGTCATCCAGGCAACAGATGTCCATTTTCAATGTCACGATGGATGCCTACATTGAACACACTGGTTGCTGTCTCGAAGGGTGTACTGTCTGTGGCGCATCCCATATCTATTTAGTGTTGTAGTGCTCCGTAGATATTTAGTTGCCTTGATGACAGCACTGCCGTGTGTTTGTCTACGTCTACCTGGGGACAGTAATATGCTTTCAGACTGCTCACTCTCTAAACATTCCCTATCGGCATCTTTGCCTTTGCGGATGATGTCACCCACCTAGAAGTATGCCTCTGGGAGTGCTGTGTTCAGTAATCTTGGTAGCGCGTTCTGTAAATGCGTAATGCTGTAGTGTGATAAGGTAGTTAGGTGTATGTTCAACTCCCAGTCCTGCCAAGTGTGTGTGTGTGTGTGTGTGTGTTTGTGTGTTTCCAGCTGCCTGGGGACACAGTAATGCTTTTAGATGCCTCACAACACATACATTCCCTATTGGCATCTTTGCCTTTGCGGATGATGTCACCCACCTAGAAGTATGCCTCTGGGAGTGCTGTGTTCAGTAATCTCGGTAGTGTGTTCTGTAAATGCGTAATGCTGTAGTGTGATAAGGTAGTTAGGTGTATGTTCAACTCCCAGTCCTGCCAAGTGTGTGTGTGTGTGTGTGTGTGTGTGTGTGTGTTTCCAGCTGCCTGGGGACACAGTAATGCTTTTAGATGCCTCACAACACATACATTCCCTATTGGCGTCTTTGCCTTTGTGGATGATGTCACCCACCTAGAAGTATGCCTCTGGGAGTGCTGTGTTCAGTAATCTTGGTAGCGCGTTCTGTAAATGCGTAATGCTGTAGTGTGATAAGGTAGTTAGGTGTATGTTCAACTCCCAGTTCTGCCAAGTGTGTGTGTGTGTGTTTGTATGTTTCCAGCTGCCTGGGGACACGGTAATGCTTTTAGATGCCTCACAACACATACATTCTCTATCGGCATCTTTGCCTTTGCGGATGATGTCACCCACCTAGAAGTATGCCTCTGGGAGTGCTGTGTTCAGTAATCTCGGTAGTGTGTTCTGTAAATGCGTAATGCTGTAGTGTGATAAGGTAGTTAGGTGTATGTTCAACTCCCAGTCCTGCCAAGTGTGTGTGTGTGTGTGTGTGTGTGTGTGTGTTTCCAGCTGCCTGGGGACACAGTAATGCTTTTAGATGCCTCACAACACATACATTCCCTATTGGCGTATTTGCCTTTGCGGATGATGTCACCCACCTAGAAGTATGCCTCTGGGAGTGCTGTGTTCAGTAATCTTGGTAGCATGTTCTGTAAATGCGTAATGCTGTAGTGTGATAAGGTAGTTAGGTGTATGTTCAACTCCCAGCCCTGTCAAGTGTGTGTGTGTGTGTGTGTGTGTGTGTGTGTGTGTGTGTGTGTTTCCAGCTGCCTGGGGATGCAGTTATGCTTTTAAATGCCTCACAACACATACATTCCCTATCGGCGTCTTTGCCTTTGTGGATGATGTCACCCACCTAGAAGTATGCCTCTGGGAGGGCTGTGTTCAGTAATCTCGGTAGCGTGTTCTGTAAATGTGTAATGCTGTAGTGTGATAAGGTAGCTAAGGTAGCTAGGTGTATGTTCAACTCCCAGCCCTGCCAAGTGTGTGTGTGTGTGTGTGTGTGTGTGTGTGTGTGTTTTCAGCTGCCTGGGGACACAGTTATGCTTTTAGATGCCTCACAACACATACATTCCCTATTACGCCTTTGCCTTTGGCGGATGATGTCACCCACCTAGAAGTATGCTTCTGGGAATGCTGTGTTCAGTAATCTCAGTAGCGCGTTCTGTAAATGTGTAATGCTGTAATGTGATAAGGTAGTTAGGTGTATGTTCAACTCCCAGCCCTGTCAAGTGTGTGTGCGTGTGTGTATATATATATATATATATATATATATATATATATATATATATATATATATATATATATATTTGTAATATGTATGTGGATATTAGCACTACTGAATATGCTGCATTATCTGTACGTGATCACCTTGGATGTATCTGAATGTGCTATGGCTCTGTGATAGTGCACATACTGTGTGCTGTAGTGATCCTGGGTTATAGTTGTGTAGTGACCAGTTATTTTGTTGCTGGGTATTACAAGGGACATTGAAAACAATGATAGTACAGCACCTTTAAACGGTCATGTGCACATCTCAGCAGCAGTCAGCAGTGGTTATTACTTTGGAGGATGAGTATGGCTCATATAACTATGTATTAAATGACAATACTATGCAAATCAGGTTAACATTACTGACACCCGTTTATCCACAGGTTGTGATACAGATCCCAAGAATGTATGTGTATACATTGCCAGGTGCAGGACTGGAATATTGTTGAAAGCATGGAGGGGTGTCCATGGCCAGAAATGGCGATCTGTACAGCCTGGCAGGTACAGTCTGTGACTGTCCCACAACCTCCAGTATATGGCTGACACATGCTGAAACAGTGTACATGCAGAGACACACATAAAACAAACAGCTAGGGATAACACATACACACACACATTGCATCAACATTGGGCCATGCAAAACCTGTTGTCCCTCACACACACAAATGCATATATGTTGATTGGATGGTTCAATGATAGGCTCTGGAAAAGAAACTACATACCCTGTGCATATGATGACCCCTGTGCCACCTCTTGTAATGTGTAACATTGATGCAGGTACAGACTAACATGGTGCTGATGCACAGGGTGGCTTCATAGCACTGTAATAATATTACAATGTTGTTAACACAAAGTGTGATTTCCTTCTAGGTGTATGTAAGCAGGCATGATACATTACAGCTATGATCATCAATGTAGTATAGTGTACAGCACTGTTAATTCTGAAGATGTATTATCCATCCATGTGCCATTTGACTGATGTGTGTAGTATTGGCAGCATGTGTTTCAGAGTGTGCAGCACGTGTGTGATGTGTGTAGTACAGATTTTCATGTATTTATATGTGAACATGGTGAAGGTGCACTGTCTGCATGTTCATGTATAGTGGACACATTGGAATGGTGACATGCCCTGTATTACACACTGTTAACACTTCATAGTTTCTATTGGTGGCCAGTATACATTATACTACACATATTGTTGTACTTGTCTACACATGTGTGATTGCTATGGTTTTACACGGTGCTGTGGGTGATACTGTTACTATCTGTGATTGTTTTGCATTATGGTAGTAGACACAACCTCAACAGTCTGAATAACCAATTGTTATATGATATCTTCACAAGTGACCCACACATGTAGGACACACAGTAGCATGTGGATCCTACATGTACTATACTATACCAGTACGCACTGGTATTGACCGCCACACATTGCTGTGACCATTACTGTTTGACATATAGCCATGTTAGTTACAAGCAAAGACAATAGGGATATTCCTGTCCACATCTGGGAATTCATACTGTGGCCTAGAATGCATTCTGCACATGACACAGTTATTCTACACAAGAGTATCATACAGACAGATACGTGTTATCCAACCCATGCTGTAAACCTATAAGGCTAAAAAGAGTTAGTTATCCACATTTACTACACATACTTTACCAACAGTAACACATAGGTATTACACCCCAATATGTATAATGGGTAACAATGTGTACATACAGATAAGTGCTAGGTCATTTGTCATTTGATATTTGCATTTACAATGGTATTTTGAAGTACATCACTGTATCACATAAGCAATGAGAGTTCTGCATGCATATCCTCCAAGGTGGTTGTACAACTATGATGAATGTCCATTATTGACATACTTTGCTGTGTTTGAACTGTTCTGCAGTAATACACATACATGAACAGTCACTCACACTATGTATATAAACTGTCATGTGTGTGTGTGTGTGTGTGTGTGTGTGTGTGTGTGTGTGTGTGTGTGTGTGTGTGTGTGTGTGTGTGTGTGTGTGTGTGTGAGACACAGATGACCTAGGCCACAGACAATTCTGGTACATGTAGTTGACAAGTGCTTTAATGCTCCACCAGATGTGTCCAGGCACCAGAACTGTGACTTGAGCGACACAAACACATGCTAGAATAAAGTTTCTGTTTGTGCGTGTGCCTCATTATGGCATTCCTGTTCATGTGTGTGTGCATTTCTGATGTATGTCATCAGCCACAGTTGAACTGCACATCCGGCATCCCCCACTAGGTGACCATGAGGGTTGTCCCCATTGTCAAATGTTTTGTACAGCTGCGTCAGATGCCACATATTGGAAGCATTGCAGCTTCCAGGGCATCCAGCACACACATTCATTATTATGGGCTGGCCATCACACACAAACCACCACTTCATGGAGGGGGAAGCCCCTGTGGATGATGTAGGCCCTACCACACTCACTGGCTGGTGCTTTGATGCATATGTGCGTGCAGTGTATTGCACACAGTACTTAGGGTATTCCACTATTGTGTGGAAAAGACACATATTGCTGCCCAATACCTCACGGGAATTGAGGATATATACATCATCACTGACATGTGCTGACATGGCATTCATGAACTGGTGCAGTACCCTGGATGCTGATGTTTGTAAAATCCACATCATATCACCGGTTGATCTCTGGAAGGTACCTGTTGCTGGTATCCTTAGGGCAACACATACCTTGGTTTCCACTGGGATAGGTTTCCCTTTGTTGGCTCTGTGTGTGAGACATGGCCTGCACAGCTCCACAATCGTCTGCAGGAGGTCTCTGTCCACTCTATAGCGCTCTACTATCTCCAGCTCATGTAGCCCCTGGTAGGTTACCCTGTGCCTGCACACTCTTCTCCGTCTACTCACTGTGTGATGCTGAGCAGCATTCACATTGGCACAACCCTCCACATGTTGCATATGTTGATGTATAATAGCAATGGCAGCCCCTAACATTATGTTGTCTCAGGTAAGCTTTTACAGTTTTCACTTCTCTTAGTATACTACAGTGTTGCAGTGTGTCTGAGAAAAACATGGTGGAATGCTGTTTGTAGAGTTGTACGTGCTGTGCTGTGCTGGCCTACTGTACTGGCTGTGTAATATACTCAGTCTGATTGTTTTCACCTGCTAGCTGTGGTAGTTCTCATTGGTTAACTTACTGCTATTTGTTTACCTTCCTTTTCACTGTTTGTGTCCACAGTGAGCGGCGCCACAAGATAGGAGCACAGTGAAGTGCACATTCGCTTCCACGTGCGCACACAGGCTTATACATGCGCACAAACACTTACACTGGCTTACACAACATTACACGGGCTTCAACAATCTTACAGTAGCTTACTCATTCTTCAACTCACGCACACGGGCAGACACACATGCACACATGCTTACTCGGGCTTGCAGGCTTGCACGGGCGCAAGCACACTTCAGCAGGTTTGCAAGAAACTTCAGTGATATCCATGGCGTACACCATCAGTTTCCTGACTTTACCTAGGATAAATCATAACACGCCTCTTCCACTGATGATTCACTGACAGCAAACATGTGACACACTGCTCCAATAAGATTACAGTGTTTTATACATACACACTCATGATGTCACCTATCTTCTATGCTGATAGTCCCCTTAACCTACTCTTACACTGTAGAGGCTTGGCCCATATGGCATGACAAATTGTGCTTCACTATCCTCAGCCTCAATTGCATAGGATTGCCTACTAATGCTTGGTTACATCTCTGAGAGTGCGCTTCCACACATAGCAACCACTACTCAGTAGCCATGTTGTCTTCAGCTTGCCATTCACCTGCATGACGAACTAACTTTTAAATGACATTACAATTTGTATGTATATTTTACATATTTGTCTTGTTTTGTATGCACAGCGTATTATTCGCCACTGCGCTACGCTTAAACAATCAAGATCGGGGGAGGACAACTAGAGTTTTATTAATTTCCAATGGAAAAACATGCCACTGGCCTTATATTTGGCCATTGGCATGCTTCTTCAACTAAATCCATCCTTTATTTGCAGATGACATTGCTCCGTTTAGCTACTTGCAGAACGTTACTCGGTTAACATCCGTGTACATTTCTGCACATAACTCTACTCTTGCACAGACAGCTTACTGTTTCATGTATCGCATATTTTACATCATTTGCATAGCTTTCACCTACAAATGGGGTAATTTGCATATCCTAACATTGTCCGTGCAACGTTCGTTTTAGGGGCTGTGTTACACGCCCCTACAGGATATTGCTGAATAGCTCGGCAGACATCTTGCCTTGCTCTACTCTTACTCTACTCGTACACACCGACCAAGGCTTCGTCAATCCTGGCCTAAGCTTTGCTGTGTGCTGATATGTCTATTTGTGGAGTAAGCATGGCTGTAGGTATGTTTTGACCTGCTACGTCTGTCATTTCTACAGAGCAGTTCCCACTTTCATCATTTGTAGAGGTGACAGCCCTATAGGAACTATATGTACAGCTGTGACATTTGACAAGTCAACACATACCTGCGGTCAATACTAAACTGACTACTTCAGCGCTTTTCATACCTTCAGATTTGTTTTGTAGTAGTATAGTCGATAATACTGTTTCCTATAACATGTATCTGTTTCTGATACAAGATATGTCATTTTATTACACCACTACACACAATATATGAAGAAATCACAGGCCAGATGCCATTACATTCCTTTTGTAGGACACACCCGCCCAGAGTGTTGTGTTCCTCACAAAAGCCAACAGGTGCTAATCAAAACATATTCTGCTATCATCTACCTTATGTGTTCTCTGGTATTTGCGCTTTCCGTCAGTGGCAGAACTCACATGCGAGTGTGGGAGACTGAACACTGTATCAGGGACACTGCATAGCACCCTGAGGGACACATTTATGTTGTTTCTATTAACCTTCCACATTGACTATCACAGGGCATAAGTATTCATCAAATTTATCGAGGTACATGCTTTTGACTTATACATGTTTTGTCATTTGTCATCACGTCTTTCTTCACACCTGTCCACCTAATCTCACTAGTTCTGTACATTTATTTAGGTCAGGTTACCTTCATACCTCTCAACTGTACACATTTTGGGTAAATGTCCCGAACTTAGACTTATAATTTTGTTCCTTTTTTAATAATATTGTGCCTTTCTGGTAATTTAGTGGCAAGTCATTAGGGACTGTGGGATTAGACAATAATGACAGACATTAGTAGTTTATAATTAATAACCCTCAAAACATTCATACTAATGAATGATCCATTATTCTATCAATGTTCTGACTTTGTAAGAGGAATATTTGAAATATTCCCTATTTGTACTTATTTTAAAATGCCTTTGTCCAGATGTCTTATTCTGAAGGGTTGAAAGGTATGGTTACCATCTTAATCGTACGCATGTACGTCCATGATAATCGCTTACAAGACACTAATATAAGTCCCTACGTCTTCCCCCAATAGTTTACACAATAACCAGTAGATAGGTTCTTCATTTTTGGAAGATATAGGTGTCTGCTATACCCACATAGGAATATTAATCACTCCCATGGGGTTCACCTCATAAATCTGTGCCAACCAACACCTAGGCACCTAGGCCCATTATTGCATACCCATGATTCCCAGACCTGACACCCCTCCACAGTAGTCATAACACATATTTAATGTGAGCGATAATAAAGTATGAAGACACTTCTAAGCACTATCCACTCTCCGCATATCAGGACATATGTCATACATTCTGTCAACCCATGTGTTATTACACTTGCACAAGCTACTGTTGCATGTACAGCTATATTGTAGTTGCGGATGGCACTTCTTTGCAGCAATCATTACAGGACAGTGCCTGTATAGATTCACAATTTTTGGGGTCCTGCAAAGGACACCTATATCCATGTTTAAAGAGTAGGACTTGCAGATCTGGCACACTGATACTTTCCGGGCAATAGGTTTGAGAGCAGCAGTGTATTTACCTTAATTGCATGTCTGTATGTCTATCCATACTATGATGTAACCTATTTATGTACATGTGTTATATCTACGAGGACATTTGTTTATATGTTTGTTATGTATATATCAATTAATGTTGTATGTGTTTGTGTATATATATATATATATATATATATATATATATATATATATATATGTCTGTACATTCTTTATTTCATATATTTATTTAGTTTATGTCTGTGGATATATATCTATACACAAATGTATATATCCATATATAGACATTACGTGTAGAAACCAGCATTCATTTGCTATGCTGTGAGCAGATTACACACGCACAGGTGCACTTGCATTTCCTTATTGTGGGTTACGCAGGCGCACATGCATATCCTTATTGTGGGTTACATATGTTTACTAAGTCTTTGTGCTTACGTGGGCTTTATTACTTGTGACAGTACCAGTAAAATATCTGTAATCCGGTTAACGGACATATGCGAAACACACGTTCACCTTTACATATTTAAATGTCTGTACAGCACAGATGCATTCATTACACTTTAACATTATATGTGCTGTAGTCATAGTTGAACTGGGACTGCATTCACGTTGGCCGGATGCTGTAACCACTATACTTTTGGTGTTCTGACTCATTTATATGCATACCCATAGTACATAGCTACATTAACATATGCCTCACCGCTTCACTTACAACACAGGCATCCATTCTCCTGCTGGGAAAAATGCGGTACTACATATTACACATTCCCTATTCCCTACTGCTCTGGACCCAAGCTGCATATTTAATCACTGCAGGGATATTCAGAACCCCAAGGCTTATAGTCCTGACACATATAAGTCTTTGTCAGGGTGTTCATGTGGTGATCTGGGTTTAGGCTTGTCCGCCTGGTGAACGGAACTGCCCTGACCATGTTCAAATGTCAGACAAAGCACATGGACAGAGTTTGTCCATTTTAAACATTGTATCTGTGTTTACAGACACAGGTGTTTGGGCACCTGTCAGCAGCTTATAATGTTGGCAATACATAACATGGGTGGAGATGGTTACAATACATAATCCACGGTGAGTGGTGTTCCCATTCACATTATTTTACCTGTGTTTACAGACACAGGTGTTTGGGCACCTGTCAGCAGCTTATAATGTTGACAATACATAATATGGGTGGGGGTGGTTACAATACATAATCCATGGTGAGTGGTGTTCCCATTCACATTTGACTATTTCCTGTATTCATTCATACGAGTATTATTATTTTGGACATGAATTAACTATGAATTAACTACAGGTATGCAGTAGTACAGTAAACAAATGTGAAGGTTTGTTATTGTAAAAATGTACGGACCTCTGTAATACTCGGGGACTACCCCACATCCTTCACAACATTTCATGCTAATGTACATACTATTATTCTGTGAACTGTCGAAGTTTGTGAGAGCAGTATTTACATCTGTCCCTATTTGTCCACCCATCATTTTAGGCTTTGTCCAGATTTTGTTGCTGTAATAGGTTGAGAGGAGGTGTCGGTATGTGATTGAGTTGAATATATACTGTCGATAATTCAGTGGGGAGTAGGGTTACCACCTGTTCCTCTTTGCGAGGGGAAGTCCCACTTTGGACAGTTGTGTCCTGCGATGAAACCTAAGACATGGCAAATGTCCTGTGATTTTAAGACAAAAATATATTTCTTATTTTCTTTAATAGTTGCATGATACAGGTATTTTGTATCTGAAACACATAACTATTATTTGAAATAGCATAAGCAATTCAAATGCTATGAAATAAGCTTTTATTTTGGCAAACAAGTGTAATTCTGTCCTTTGCACTGGCTGGGGGTATGTTTTATCCTGCAAATTCTCACATTTCTACAAAAGATGTCCCACCTTGGGCATCTGGTGGCAACCCTAGTGGGGAGACCTGCATGGTGGACAGGTGTTCCATCCTGCGTAGAATGTTTTGCATGTCTGTCTAGAAACTGAACAGTACTGTGACTACACATACATGTTTTGTCCAGATGTGTACAGTACTAGACACTGTGGCGTGTAAACAACTCTGATGTTTCAACAGGTTACTTATCCCACGCGGGATGTACGCACATTTTGCCAAAACATGAACGCGCGGGCATTTGGGTTTACGTAACTGTGATGGGATGTTTACAAACGTGGGATACATATTTGCAATCCTGACACTGCCTAGGATGATACTTCCTACTACATATGGGTAATACTCACTATGTGTAGGTGTACGGATGTGCAAGGCTGGTAGCTGGATTTGGTGGATATTCGGACATGGATGCGGGTTATGTGCTATACAGGGGATGTTGCGTATTGCATTTGCATGCATGGGTTCTGCATTTGGATGTCCCAGTTCCGCATATACCATCCTATGTGTATGTGCCGGTTACGTTCCTGTTCATGTGTATAGCACATTTTAATATTCATATGTTTGTGTGAGTTTGGTATACAATATGGACTGTCAGGTTTCTTTACAGTTGTTATATGGCCACAACTGCCCAGCTGTGTACTATCACTACCACTGTGGGACTGCTGGTAACCCTGCCCATGGGGCTAGACGTGTGTATTGGCGGCGCACTGACATGATGCGCTTCACTTCCACTGGGTATAACTACTTACAGTGCAGTACATTACGGACACACGATTTTAAATATCATTTGTTCCATGGACGGAAACTCATATTGTGTTGCGTGCATTTCTGTTTGGTTCTCAATTTTGTGTGGCCGGGAACTGTCTTGCATGCTTTGCATACGTTTCATTATCCACGGACACTGATAGGTGCGATTACTATTGCAGGCAGACTATAATATTCAGCAGTTTAGGTTGCTCATCGACAGCCGACATTGACACACCTCCGGGCGCAGCTTAGTAACACCCCATCCACTCACGCACGTGTCCTATGCACGTGGATGTGGTGGCAGTGCACCTTCATTAATATGCATATGGCGCTACTACACCATATATACCACGGCCGGCGCAGGCCTTACATCGGCCTTGCGCTGAGCTTCATGAATCTGGGGGATAGAGATTTATTTCAACACTTAATAGCAATTTGTTCAACAAAACTGTGGTGGTGGTGCTGCGGTAGCGTTGTCACCTCACAGTAAGATGTTGCCCTGTTCGATTCTCAGCTAGAGCATCTTCTGTGTGGAGACATGTGTGAATGGGCTTACCTTCGTTGAAGGTTGTGCATCAGGGCTGGCAACTCGGCACGTAAAAATCTACTGCCAATCATTAGCAGACCGGAGTTCTGCTGTGGCGACCCCTAACCGGGAAAAGCCGAAAGACACAATAGCAATTTGTTCAACAGCTCCATTTATATGGATGTTTATTTGATAACCAGGTAAGTGAACTTATCCAAGTATCCTTTTTGACAATGAACAAGGCCAATGGCAACCGTACATAGATCAACATAACCAAATGACTTAGGGTAATTGCTTACATTAAATGAAAAGTTAATAATATAAAAGTAAATAGAAAATTTTTCTTTATAATTTTTTTTTATATTTGGTGCAGGAAAAAATTCTAGATGACTTAACTTGATAAAATAAATACCAATAATTTAGTTAAGCTAAGTATGAGTGGTTCAGATAAGATAATAGTGATGTGGTTCTGACTGGACAGAAACCAATTTCAGTTGAGGTACAGAAAGAAGAGCTCCAGTATCATATTTACAAGTTAATATAAAATAGTAATATTTTTTTTCTGTAAAAATAAGATAACAAAATGCAGAATAACATAATAAGTGTAAGTGAGGCAAAATATATTATACCTTGGTAAATAATTAAGACATCATATGAACTAACATATTTAGAGAGTTCTGATAATATATTCCTTATAGACAGAGCTATATCTGATTAGCCAACATGCGTTCCCTAGAAACAAAGAATATCATAGCAGAGGGTCCAAAATAAAAGCACCTAAAATTTGCTTACCACTCAATTTGTACCTAGGTACCATGGGGTGAAAGCAAATACAGGGATACTGGAAGCTGCTGAAGGCTGGGGGGGGCACTTAGTGATCTAAAATGGCAAGTTTTCAGCTTTCTACTGCTATAACAGCAACATATCTGTGACTTAAGATGCATACAGTGTAAATATGAATGACATTTAGAATGGTTGCACAAAAATTTCATACACACATACAAATGAAGTTAATGTTGTATCTGTGTGGTACATGATGACTGAGGAGTCATATATTCAACAGTTAGAGAAAAAAAGTGCAGTGGTGCTGTAGTACACTTACTGGTGCCATGCAGAGAGAGTCCACCACAGAAGAGTGGTAAGAAGCTGCCAAACACTTCATTCACACTCAAACACTTTAGCTAGACTTCCGAAAAAACTTCAGATGATGTGTTTAACACCTTCTGATTGCTCTTTTGTGGTGGCAGATTATTGTTCTTAATGCTCTAGTGTGTGTCTAGAGCTTAACAGTAGCAATAGGTTCTTAGTAATAGCTTGTTAATTATCTTTCTGATCTCAGAATGGTGCTTAACAAGCATGCTTTTCCACAAATTCAGAGCATAACTATAGTGATGCATATACTACAGGTGATTACCTTTCAAAAAAAGACAAAAATTAATCACTGAACATCTAGATTGTGACAGCATCCATAACTCAAGTTTTAGAAGTGGAGTCTGACACATGCTTATTGAGGGCAGCTCTGAGCAGGACCCACCTGTTCTACAATTGGCTCTGCTAACAGGTGTGCACAGAAGGTTGCTATAGCTTATGTGTGTATGTATGTGTGTGAGTGTGTGTTGGGGGGCAAGAGCTGGGAACAGTGAGATTATTGTTTCTTAAATCCTCCTTCCAATCAAACCACAGAGGCATGTAGAGAAGGCCACTATAATATGTTTGGGACTGGGAAAAGTGTGGTCATTATTTCTCTAATTTTTCTTTCAGGTAAACCTCAAAGGTATGCAGAGAAGGTCACTGACTTTTGTGGGCAGAGAAGGTCACTGACTTTTGTGGGGCTGTGAAAGTGTGGTCAGTATTTCTTTAACTTTTCACACAATCAAACCTCACAGGTAATGCACACAATATCACTATAGCTTGTGTAGGGGCAGTGCACTGTCTAGGAGCTACAGGCTGGAATGCATAACTATGATATATTTTTCTCTTTTTCTCACAATCACATGTGGCTAATTTTGGGAGGCAGTGTTAAGGAGTCATATTGTGAATATACATCTGTGACTGACAAGTTAAAATATGTTAGTATATTCTGGTTGTCAGATGGATACATAGGTGGTAGCTGTCTTTTAGACATGGGGTGAAGAGGCAGGCAGTATGATGTATCAGCTTGAAATATACAACTGAGGCCATTTATTTATTCATTCACTTTCATCCCAATCTAACATCAAAGGGATGCACAGAAAGTGACTATCTTTTTTTGACAGGGAGACAGACATTACTCTATGATATGAGTCCTATCTTTGCAAGCATTTATTTTCTCAGCTTATTGGGAACTATTTTTTGTCAACTTTATTCATTAAGCTTTGGGTACAATTTATTTCTTCTTGAAAGAAGAAAATCAGACTATTTTTTTAGTTAATCATGATTTTTGTTCATAGATTAGTTCTAGGCTAACTGCCTTGTGGGCTCTTTTAAGTCAAGCTAAACACCCCTTGGGAGAATCAAACCCGGCACTTTGTGACTATGGGGGAAAATACCTTAGCCCTTATGCCAACCTCCTCAAATCAATAATGGCAACAAAAGGCTGGAGAAAAAGCTCTAAAATACCAAACAGCGTTTAGAATTCCATGGCTTCTAGGGGGAGGGAGGCTGAGACCTCTGGCTTAATTTAATTATTTTTGTCTTTATTTATTATGGTGTAATCTTGGCCATTTAGGATATATTGAAACAATACATGAAAAATCTGAAGAGCACTACAAAGTATGAGAAAACAAGAAAAAAAATGTAATCTCAATGGTGTTGCAAGGCCAAGATGATGGGAAAGTAGGGAGCACACTGAGGGTATGCAGGGGGACAGTGGCAGTGGGAATGCTTACCCTTTCATTTCACCAAAGACTAGAGTCAAAACATTCAATACTGTGGGGATTGCCCTATTTAAGTACATCGCACAACTTATAGGTTCGTAGGTTCATATGAGGTTACTAGTCTAACAGCTTAACAGCTCTTACAGGCCTAGCCAATATAACCCAATTTACCCAATATATGGCCCCTAGGGGCAAGGGGATGGCATGGGTTTGTGCCTATGCTTTCAGTATCTTACAGATTGCCCCTGTCCATAAGAGACATAGGCATTAACCCAGGTGTGAATTTGCAACTCACCATCCATTGATCCAAACTGCATTTGAAGAGGGCCAGGGAAGGGCTCTGCTTAATGTGAATAGGAAGCCTGTTCCAAAGAAGGGGCAATCTCTGAGACACATATCTGTCTCTCCAGCATGGTTTGTCTGAGTTGCTGACTAAGTTTAGATCCCTAGCTTGGATGACCCCCATGCTGTTTGCTTGTGGATCTGTAGCAACTCCATCAGGGCTGGATTTGTGCATACCTTTTAGTTCAGGCATAGGTCACCCCTTAATAGTCAGTAGAAGATGGAGTAAAGGGACAGGGCTTTTAGGCTATCCACACAGGACATGCTGTTTGCACCCTGTATTTTCCTTGTGAGGAACCTCTGAGGTTGCTCCAGCAAGTGCCTAGTCAAGTACATGCAAAATGGCACATTATACCCTATTGTTGGTCTAATGAGGGCTGAGTATAGTGATACTATAATTTCCTTAGATAAGGATGCCATAGCATTACTTATAAGTTGTGCCACATAGTAGGACTTCCTCATCACTCTGGACACATGGCAGTCAAAGTTCAGGCTAATATCTAACTGTGTACTTAAATCTTTCACCTCTGAGTCTACCCTTAGGGGTGTGCTATTGATGTTGTAATTTGCAGGAGTATTTGACTTCCCAAAGGGTATGCTAATGTATTTTTTTTACATTGAGTTTAGGCCATGTTTCTAGCACCAATCATTTGCTTCATCTAGACCCTCCTGAAGGATATCTACATCACTGGGAGATTCAGTGACTGTCCCCAGCTTGCAGTCATCAGCAGACTTTGACATCCAGAGGCCTTCCACATTAGCCTTGACTTCAGACAAGTATATTCTGAACAGGAGTGGTCCCAGCATTGAGCCCTGTGGCCCACCACTAGTAAATACCTCTTGCTGGATCTGGATTCACCCACTTTAACCATGTGTCCTGTTTGTAAACCAAATGGATATCCATCTGGTGATGCAGGGATTTATGTCCAGTTTTGTGAGTTTATTAATCATACCTGAGTGGGGAATTGTGTCAAATGTCTTGGCCAGGGCGATGTAGGTGGTATGTACTGTTTTACCCTCCTCCATGGCCTTAGTTACTTTCTCAAAGAAATCTACCAGATTTAATAGGCATGACCTGCCCTTGACAAAGCCAAATTGGGTCAGGTCCAGTGTTTGGAGTTTCCTATATCATTATTTATCAGTTTTATGATTATTCTTTCCATGGGCTTACATATAAGACTAGTCAAACTTTTGGGGTTGTAGTTTCCTTTGTCAGAAGATGGTCCCTCTTTATGCAGAGGGATGACTGTTGCTGTTCTTCACTCTGTTGGGGCAAAGCTAGTATATTGTCTATGGTTAAATAGAGATCCTAATGGGCCTGATAAGTCCTGATTTAAGCTGCTTCAGAGGCAGTATGGTATATCATCAGGCCCCACTGAAGGTATGTTTTTAGCTTCAGAGAGTGCAGTGACAATCTGTTCTTTTGTGATAATTGGCTATGGAGTGGTGGAGGGTATTTCCTGTGGGAGAACTAGGGTAATGGGGAGGTGAAATTTGAGCTGAATTTGTTGGCCAGCAAATTTGCTATTAGCTTCTGGATGAGTATTGGTGATGCCATTTACAACTAATTCCACACGTTGTTGGGTTTTGCCCTTATGGTTGCGGCCATAACTGAAAAATGCCTTATGGTTATCCTTAGCTTTGGAGGTTATTTTTACCTCAAAGTCTGTTTTCAGAAACTTAACTAGTCCCCTGATTCATCTGTTTAGCCTAATAAGGGACTTTTTGTTCTGTTGTGCACATTCCCTCTTACTTGACAGGATTTTCTTTCTTTTGTTATACAACCTATTAATACCAGGGGTCCACGGGTCTATATTATAACATCAAATTTTATAAAGTTCGAATGTTATAATATCGAACCAGTTTTGTCGAACACTGAAAACAGCGAAGGAGCAGGACACCGAATTCTTTCCCAGGGAAAGAATTTGGTGGGCCGTTGCTGTGGCTTCACTGTTTTCAGAGTTCGATATGTTGGAACGTTACGGGTCGGGTTAAGGTAAGTGTGCGATTGTGTGTAGGTTAGGGTTAGAGGGTGGGTTAGGTGAGTTAGGGTTAGGGAGCGGGTCAGGTAAGTGTGCAGTTGTGTGTAGGTTAGGGTTAGGGGGTGGGTTAGGTGAGTTAGGGTTAGGGCACGGGTGAGGTGAGTGTGCGATGGTGACGGACCTTAGGGTTAGGGTTGGGTTAAGGTAAGTGGATAGCTAGTAGTGTATGTAAAGTTTAGTTTAGGTTTAGATGTAGGATTTTAAATGTATGTGTGTGGATTGCTGTTTTTTGTGTGTGTTTGTGTTGTGTGTATGTTTCTCAGAATAGTGATTTTTTTCACTGAGAAAAAAAATTGCTATTCTGACTGTTCGATATTTGTGGATTTCGGTGTTTAGGGTATGATATTATAACATTCGATCTTTGTAGATTTCGATGTTATAATATAGACCCGGGTCCACCAAGGTGGCTTGTGTTTGTAGTTTGACCTAGGTTTATTTCAGTCTGGTATTGCTGTTTCTATGCAGTTGTTTATATGGTCATATAGGGCTTTTGTGCACACCTCTACATAGGTTTCAGTGTTTTCTGGATTTGGAAGAGCTTGGAAACTAGCTATGCTTCCTTTAATGGGGGGGGGGGGTAATTTACCTTAGAGAAGTTCTTAAAATGTTTGAGGTTAGGTGGTTGAGTGGGGGACTAGTTTTATCTTTATTTCAAGGGAGTCCGCTTTGTGATCTGATCGTACCAGTGAGGACATCACATTTGGGAGGTACAGGGCTCTCCTATATTTGTGAGAACCAGATCTATGATATTAGTTCCCCTAGTGTGAGTACAGACTAGCTGCTCCAGGGCATTTGAATTTACAAATTCAAGAAATCTTAGGGCCTGCATGTTAGTAGTCATGTATGCCTCTCAATTAATGGAGAATAGTTAAAATCACCCATGCATATGGCATTTGGTTAGATGATGGATGATTCTAGTAGCTTCAGGTATGATGTATGGGTTTCCTAAGTTTATGGTGGGGGAATGTGTAGCTAGCAAGAATATGGTAATGGATTTTTCCCATGGTTACTTGGATATGGAGTAGCTCAAGTATGTCATATTGTTTGACCAGCCTTGAGGTGTGCTGATCCTTTATGTAGGTAGGTACACCACCACCTTGTGCTCGTTCATGTTCAATGAGTGGCTGGAACATATAGGTTCATAGGTTACTACTAGGCTAACTGACCTTCTGGGCGATTTTAAGCCTAGCCAGTTACCCTATGTGAG
Source organism: Protopterus annectens (assembly GCF_019279795.1). Taxonomy (NCBI): domain Eukaryota; kingdom Metazoa; phylum Chordata; order Ceratodontiformes; family Protopteridae; genus Protopterus; species Protopterus annectens. Next base: position 1,686,568,805 of record NC_056729.1, read on the forward strand.
AATCAAACCCTGCACCTTGTGTCTGTAAGGCAAACACTTTAACCATTATGCCACTCTCCTTATAGCCATGCACTTCTGGAGTGCTTCCCATATCTTTGAACCATGTTTCAGTAACTGCACAGGCATCAGCATTCTGCAAAGTGAGGAGAGCTTCTAGGGAGTGCAGTTTCTTTGTCTGTAAGGCAAACACTTTAACCATTATGCCACTCTCCTTATAGCCATGCACTTCTGGAGTGCTTCCCATATCTTTGAACCATGTTTCAGTAACTGCACAGGCATCAGCATTCTGCAAAGTGAGGAGAGCTTCTAGGGAGTGCAGTTTCTTGTTGAGACTCCTAGCATTGAGCAGTAACAACTTTAGCTTTTCATGAGTAGCTTTTGTCATGTTGGAAGGCTTGTCTGTTTGGCAACGCCTAAAAATGGTACTATAGGGGTGGATAATGTTTTGGCCAATATCTGAAAGTCTAGAGGTGACAGGTGAAGACCATCCCTGACAAAGCAGCATCGGCTATCAACCAAATCCTCCCAGGCTGACAAGTATTGGACCCCTTTAGAATGGCACCAGTAGCTAAGCCATGTGTTAAAGTCGATCATTTTCTGCTGGTATTGTGGCATCATCCTTGGAGAAAGTAGAATGCTGCTCAATGCTAGACTCATACCTGCCTGTGATATATATTCTGAGAGCTCAATCATGTCTCTCTTCATAAAGTCCAAGGAGGTACATCTCAGGCCATTCAAACCCACATGGACTATGACTGAGTCATCCTGATACTTAGGGGTAAGTGACCAGAGTGCTTACATGATCTGGTGAATCCTGGCCCCAACAGGCAAGTAACTGTAACCTTCTTCTTACCCAGCCTGGTAAGAGAGACATCAGTGTGCCTCACAATGGAGTCTCCTATGACCGGAGTATTGGGTTGCGGAGTCATTCACCTTATGGGTTTGGTAGCTGAAACACAATGAGATGTGACTTTATGTGTTGTGTTGGGAATTATCTTGTTTGTGTGCATGCAGAATTTCTAATGACTGTGCCTGAGAGGCCTTTCAGGTTTGAGTAAGTTACGTGTGAGCACCTCTACATATGTAGGTCTCTATGTGTAGTCCTTTATGGGTAAAGTGAGTAATGTGTGAATCACTGACGACCTGTCTGTTGCTTTTTGTGTTGTATGTGAGAGTCTAGCCTTCAGTGTCAATGTGTAACTACATGTCTCAGATACTGTATTCATCTGATCAAGAATTAAGTGGTTAACAGTGTACATAAAGCAATTGCTACATTGTCTCAAGATGCCCATGTCCATGCAGCTGGATGTAGAGATAGCAGGAAAGTACCCATCCATGGTTGCAGGTCCTAATGTGTATTTGCAAGGGATAGGAGTGGAGGGTGTTTGTAATTGAAGAAGGGAAGGGAGCTTACTTGCTGTAATCTACAGCTAACCTAAGCAGAGATGCTGCCCAGTGCCCAAAACAGATGCTGTCTAAGCAGCAATAGTCCTGGGTGATATAATAAGGTGATGTTGACCTAAATAGTCCTAACTGAATGTGTAAATACTGCTCACTGTGCAAAGTACTTACCCCGTGAGTTATGTGGGACTGAGGTAAAATTCTGAAGTGTTTTTTTATAGGGAAATTTTAACTTCTGGTAATTGCATGTATACAAGGCACCAGTAACCCCTGGTGCACAAAGAGTATCTTTACCTAAAGACAAAGCTTATATATGACCAAATAAAGCAACTTTTACACTAACTATGCTCTGAGGCCAATCAGGTAGATACAAAATGAGCTTTCCACCAGCAGTTCCCATTTCAGATAGGTGAAATCAGCCCTATCCTGCCACAAGAGCACAGACTTTGACCCTCTTAATGATAATGACTGGTTTGGAGCTCAAGTATAAAGGAACCACAATTAGATGCCTAATACTAACTAAGAAACACTAGACACAATGTATTTCAGTGCAGAACAGTAGCCCTAGCAAGCAGTTTGAAAATGCAACTTTAAACTTTAACAAAAGTGGAAAAAAGATAATATATAGCACATTAAAGTTTCACAGTATAATGAAAATAAGCGAGACAAGTGCTAAATGATGCTTAATTTCATTGTCTTCCTAAAATGACGGCTTCACATGTTTGCAAAATCTCTCAAAGTCTCTGGTGTCATCACCAAGCAATGAGCAACTGTGGATAACTGAGCCAAGACTCACCCAAACGTGGGGCTTATATATACCATCAGAAAAAAGCAAGCTTTATACTAACTATGGCCTATAACCAATCAGGTAAGCACACAATGAACTTTCGACCAGCGATTTCCTGCTCAGATAGTGAAATCAGCCCTCTCCTCCACAAGAGTGCAGACTTTGATCCTCTTAATGTAAAAGGACTAGTTTGGGTATTTCAGTGCAGGACAGCAGCCCTTACGGCAGGTTGAAAATGCATATTTAAAATTTGAAGAAGTGAAAAGAAAAAAAAAGAAAAAAACAATAAATAGCATGGTAAACTTTTGAGGTATAATGACAATAAGCAATGTTTCTAGATGTTTGCGTCTGTACAGGGCACTGGCATAGGGAGCAGCTCTGTGCAAATGTGCTAAATTTATACCAGCACTGGAAATACAGAAAACGGACTACTGAGCCAATAAAATGCCTACACTTAGAGCCTTTTTGTGTGCTTCCTAACTCAGATAGACAATATAAATACCTACTGCCACTAGATAATGAATACTCCCAGTCCTCCTAATGTAAAAACACAGTAAAAGAGTGAACTGCTACCAAAAACAAACTTAAGCTTAAGGAACAGCAACAAGTAATTCATGATAACAGCAGTGTATTTTAAACAGCTTATAAAGGTGTGATTACACAATAAAAGTACTTAACTTTGTAGAAATGAGCCAGGAGATACTCAATTGTGCAGAATTTATAAAGGCACTAAAAACAAGGTAACCTGATTATTAAGCCATTCAGTTAATAAAACAACTACACACAGGACTCCCCAACCTATACAGACCAGGTTACCCCCCACACTGTCACTAGAATGAAAATCCTATGTCCTCTTGATGTAAAAACACAGAAAAGAGCTTATTAGACTGCAAAATACAGCACTTTATCCAACAGATAGCTAGATAATTAATCCAGAGCAAGTAAATCAGTAGAAAGGACAATTAGAGACAAAATGCACTTTTTTAAATAAACACAAGGAAAGGCAAATAAATAATTCAAGATTATAAAGCTGAATTTATAGCAAGAGTAGGCAGCTTAAAAATCACCAAGTTTAAAAAGAAGATCAATGAATGGCAGGGTGGGTGGTAAAATAACTCACAAGGAGGCACCAACAGTGCTTTATTTTTATCAGAACAGACAAGGTGAAAGATATGCTCTGTTTATTTAAGTACCACTCAAAAGACAGATTAACTAATGAAAAACAGCACGTGAAATGTGCATCCTGGGTAGTTGAAGTGTCTGTCTGCCACATAGAACAAAAACACCGGACTAAGCAGATTTATCAAAGCAGAAAACAAAATGGAACATATAAAACAAAAAGCAGCTTTATCAGTTTAAGCAACCCAGAGACAAAAAACAGATTACTTTCCTCACAAGAAAGGAATCACCAACAGTGCTTGTAGTTTTTGCAGGTCTTGAGTCTTATCAGAGAAGACAAGGCCAGGGGGTGGAGCCTAAATCGTCAACTGAGAGCAGTGAATTTTGAGAGCGCCATAAACTAATATAATAATATAGGAAAATGTTATTATTTTCAAGTTTAAAACATCAGAAATCTATAGATAAACTACTAAACTACATAAATATCAATTTTGGTGGAGATATACAAACATTTTCCTGTCAGGTAACTTGGAGATACATTGAGTCACTGAATATGAACAACTCAAGGAATTCTCATCCAGATGCTGCTTTGAAAAAAGAACTCCAATTGATGACATCTACCTTACAGGAACTATTTTCAAAGATGGGTGGCTTTAAAAATGACTTAGAAACCTGAAATTAAATTCTCAAAAACAGAATGATATTCTTAAGGAACTATTACAGCAACAGCATACAAAAATAACAAAAATAGAGCCTTCTCTAAATGACATTGAAGGGAGATTCAAAGAGGAAGAATTCCAAAAAGAATTTCTGTTTAAACAGAATACATGGCTGCTTAACAAAATAGATGACTTAAAATACAGGGAAAGGAGAAACAACATAAGGATATTTGGTCTGCCTGAAAACACTGAAGGTGAAGACATTATTTCATTCTTAACAACCTGGATTCCTGAATTTTTAGACTTGAAAGAGGGACTTTCATTTGGAATTGAAAGGGTGCATAGAGCACTAAGGAAACGTGCTTCTAGCTCAACAAATACTCCACCTAGATCCATAGTTATAAAATTTATTTCATTTATGGGCAAGGAACTAATATTAAAATCTGCTTGGAGAAAATCATCCTTAAAATACAATCAAAGCCTGATAAGGTTAGAATACTAGAACAAAGGAAAAAAGTCTGGCTAATAATAAAACTGTTGAAACAAAACAACATTAAAGCACAGCTGGCCTTTCCAGCCAAGGTAAAAATATGTTTTGTCAATGAGATGAGAACCTTTAATGACTTAGAAGAAGCTACTATATTCATCAAAAACAACAACATAGTGCCTATCCCAAAAGAAATGGAATGGATGGCCCCTACTCTTAAAAGAATAAAAGAAACAAATCCTTGGACTGATGCTAGAAAAAAGAAACAAAAAACTGATTCCAAGATAGCTGTCCCAAAAATAGCTCTTACAACTACATCTCTCATATCAACTGATATGGTACATCACTTGTCATCTCTTTTTATTAAAAAAGGAGGGCTTCTTAAACAACTGAGAAACAGTAATGATTTATTCAGAATGTTCAAAGAGTCCAGTAATTCTTCACAAACAAAGGCAGGTCAAGATGGGTTACTATTTACATTGTATATAAGCCAAACAAAGCAACATATAATACAAACATAGAAGTTTCTATTCCCCTACTTGAACTCAATTAATACTTATGTTGTTCATTTTTCATTGATTTTACTTATAATAATTTAAGTAATTAATTAACTAATTCAACAAGGTACCATTCATCAGAGCTCAGACTCAAATGTAACAAGTTAACATCATATATAATAGCAGTAACAGCAGAGTGTTTTGAAAAAAAAATGCTATCAGGGAGACTAATGCAGTCTTCAGTTAAAGTATGATTTAGAAATGTTATGCTAAGCTCTTAGTACAAATGTTATCATTATTCTGTCTAAATATAGTTAATATCAATTATGGCAGGTATCACAACTATGAGTGCTTTTTGATCAATCCTGATATGGTGTGCGTGGATGCAGCTGTGTCTGGCAGCTAGTACAGATTGTCATTATTATTCTGTCTAAACATAGTTAATATCAATTATGGCAGGTATCACAGCTATGAGTGGTGTTTGATCAATCCTGATATGGTGTGTGTGGATGCAGCTGTGTCTGGCAGCTGTTGTATGTTGCCGTTTTCATCTCTGGGAAGCTGTGGGTTGCGGCTTGTGATTGAGGTTTACTGATGCTTGTGTATTAGGAAGAGAGATTTGGTGTTTTAGCCTGGATCCAGGGGAAGGGGGTGGATAAAACTGTGATTTGGGATATTTTGGAAGAGAATATTGTGTTTATACATCTGCTGAGTGAGAGGTGGGAAGGCTGGAAGAATGTGTTATCTCTTGTTGTGGCGGCCTGTTGGGAGTTTTTTTTTTTATCTGTTTGCTCTCCGTTCTTTAACTGGCTGCTGCCTCGCTGAAAAGGAGGGAATTTAGGCGTGAAGTTACAGTGAAGTGAAGCTTTGCTTCAGGTGTATTGAGAGCCTCGGGTATGCAGTACACAGACACACTAACAGAAACAGAGGCTCCCAGGTTGCTGTGGTAATGGAGACAGAATGACAATAATGCTTAACAGTTCTGAGGAGCCTCCAAGATGATTCTTGGCAATGAAGTTTTTGGTTTAAAAAAATATATAATAAAAAGGCTGTTTTAAACCACATATACACATATCATGTTCTCCAAAAACTTTGTTTAGCTCATTAAGTTGATTCTTGATAAAAAAAAAAAATAATAAAATAAATAATAAGCGCAATTTTATATTTTGGTCCAAACACATTAAATAATTACATAAGAGTGAAAGTCTGGGTTATTGTGAAAGACTAAGAGCACTTGGTCTTGTGCAGTATCCTTTGCAGTGGTCTGGGAGGTGAGCTTGTTTGGATGTGTTGGGCATATGGGGATAGCTGATTCTAGGGGTGTTTGGGGTTGCCGGGAAGTGCTAAAGAGTCATCAGATTACTTTGTGGAAATATCTGTGGGAATGGAAGGAGTGTTGAGTGATTCACTGGCAGAGTGGCCACTGCATGGAATAAGCTGGTAAAATGGAATAGGACAAATATTGGTTTGGATATTTTAAGAACAGCCTGGAAACACACCACATGAACTAATGAATGGTATTCTGGCAAAACTGGATGGGCATTGTTGCCCATGCTTGAAGTACTGATATGTGAGTATGTGAGGATGGAAATATACTTATAACAAATAAGAAACGAGAAGGGTCCCATAATTTAAAGTCCATGGACTGTATAAACATGCTTGGAAGGAGCTAATAATAAGAATAAGCATTACAGATTGTGGTCTCTCAAATAACTAAGCAACAGCCAAAAAAAAACCACACACACACAATAGTTATATAATGTATGATTTTAGTAAATCTAGACATAAAATATCTAATCGTCATATAAGATGAAGCAGTCTGCTGAATTTAGATATTAAAAACAGGATTTATTAACATGGGCTTGTGTATAATAACACTACTGTCTTAACTCGTCATAAATGACATACAATACACTGAACATCAAAGGTTCATATTATGTTATTGAAAGATAATGTAATCAAATGATCAAAACTTCGAAATGGCAGCATTTTGAAGCTTATATTGTGGGGGGCTGCACCCCCACACCCCCGCTAAACATATATTACAACTCCAAGATCGCACTACAGTGAGGAAAGGGCAAATATTCCAATCCTCACTGTACTGCGATCCCACAATGCGATCTTCGAAATGCTGCCATTTCGAAGTTTTGATCATTCAATTACGTTATCTTTCAATAACGTAATAGGAACCTGAACATCAAGGGGAAGCATGATGATTTTCTTATATAAGTAAATATGCATAACAAGTCATGTAATTGCTTTAACTTGAATTGTAGTTTTTGTAACCCACCTTGACCATATATAATACTTAAACAGCTACCAAAGTAACTAATGCTTTATACATGACATCAAACTGACAAAGTTATTCAAGAGAAACAATAGAAGCCTGAACTTGAAATGCCACAGAATGTAACAATCATATTCTGAACAAATAGTATTAAATTGACAATAGACACTCAGTTTAATAACATGGGCATGTGTATAATAAGAAACAAAAAATATGGTAGGTGTCGGAAGAAACCAGTAAACCAAAAACGCTGACACCAACGGTCCACAGGAAATCCAAGTTTATTACCAGAAAGTCTCTAAAAAAGGAACAACTGCACCACACGAACCACAAAAGTAAACACTGTTAACGCTTCCAAATCACGTTTTCGTCACCAACTTCTTCAGAAATACAAAGAATCCTGTTAAGTGCACAGATTTGTAGTATGACAAATTAGCGAACAGCCAATGAAAAATAATCATTAAAAATTAAAAAAACAATAATGGTGGTTTGAGTCTGACAGTTGTTGTAATAACACTATTGTTTGTGACTGCTTGGTCAAAATAAAACAACCCACTTGTAAAATAATGAATTTGACAAGCAAATACAAATAAAATAGATAAAAATACATAAGTGTATATGTATTGAATAAAAAGTAAAATGCAAACATCCTCCAAACGGAGTAATTACATAAAAATGTGTACATGATTTGACCTAACAAAACATTTACCATAAAAGCCCTGGCCAAAGGTTAAAACAATATATCAAAACACCAAAAAAGTCACAATATAAAATTCTAAAACCTAGGTTATTTACATAATTATAATTTGGCAGATCTTAACTTAAGTACTGGTCCCAGGGAGATCATATCATTCAAACCTGGGGGCCGTGTGGACTCAAGAACAATCTGCCAATACAGTTCCTTGTATTCCACATGGGTTTCACACATACCTCCCCTGGGATCAATTCCCACAGATTCTAAGACAAAGAATTGGTATTTGGCTTTTATGCAACTACAGGAATGTTTATACAGAGCATTACTGTCCTTCCTTGACCTAATGTCATAGAGGTGTTCGTACATTCTCTGTTTCAAATTTCTTTCACTTTTTCCAATATAAAAGGAGCCACATTCTTTGCAGACTGCTAAATAAATAATCCCTTTGGTGTTACAATTAACAAAGGTGTTGCAAAATAGTTTCTTGTTCCTTGCTACCAAAAAGTAACTCTCTCTCCTGTTATTAAATGGGTGCAATAATTGCATGCCCCACATTTAAACAAACCTTTCTTATTCACTGGTCTGTTTAAATCAGCCTCCTTAGAGCTATACTCCAACAGGTTTTTAAGGGTTTTCCCTTTTTGATAAACATATTTTAGTTCATCATCAAAAATGTGGTTTAAATCTGAAATTTTGGCAAAATTCTGCCATTCTCTGTCTATAATTTTTCTAACAAGATTAGACTGGCCATCATATGTTGTAATAATACCCCCGGTATACTCTTCTTTAATTGTCTGTTCATTGCTAAATCCTTTATGTGTGGTTTTTATGCCAAGTATTGGGGCAAAGGTAGAATTCCTCTTAACTGTAACTTCATTATAAATTCCATCCAGGAGGTCCTCAGGATACCCTCGGTTTAAAAATTGTCTTTTTAACCATCCCCATTCATTAATAAACTGCTCATTGTCAGAGGACATCCTACTAATTCTTACCAGCTGACCTTTAAGTACCCCTCTGTTTTGAAAATATGGGTGAGAGCTGGAGTAATGTAGGTAAGAATTAGAAAAAGTATCTTTTCTAAAAACTCTTGAAACAAATTGGTTTTCTCTCTTAATAATTGTAATGTCCAAATAGTTTAACATGTATTTGTCAAACTTGTGTGTAAATTTTAGGAAAGGTACAGTACTATTCAAATATTCAACTAAACCCATGAAGGATTTTTCGTCTCCTTTCCACAGAAAACAAAGATCATCTAAAAACCTACCATAAAATACACATTTCTCTTTATACATAGTATTGAGCAAAAAATGGTTTTCCCAATATGCCATGATGACATTAGCATAAGTGGGTGCACAAGGTGCACCCATAGCCACACCCCTCACCTGCTTGTAGTATTCACCAGAAAAAAATATAAAGTTGTATTTCAGTACTACTTCCATGAGAATCAGAACTGTTCTAAATTCATTATTGGTTAGCAATTTGTGTTCAATCAGCATTTCTTCGAACCACTCCAACCCAATGTCATGGGGGACACTGGTGAAAAAATCTATAACATCCATTGTACCAAAGCTGACCTCATCGGAACATAAAGAGTGTTCCAGTCTACCTAGTAGGTCCCATAAATCTTTTAAAATGTTCTGGTTGTTCGTAACAAGTCCCTTAATTTTGGTGTCCACATATTTGGCAAGGGGTGTAGTGATGGAACCTTGTGCTGATACTATTGCTCTCAATGGGGGGTCACTGATATTCTTATGTATTTTCGGTATTCCGAAAATAGATGGCACTCTAGGTTTATCCACTTTCAAATATCTAAGTGTACCTAGATCTATAGAACCCTCCATAAACAAATCATCGAGAAGAAGATTAATTTTCTGGTAGGCAATATTAATCTCATTGATGGATGTTCTGACGTATTTGTCAGAATTGTTAAGGAGCTCCATCATTTTTCCTTCATATGTTATATGTTCCATAAAAACAACCCCCCCTCCTTTGTCAGGTTTCATAACTCTGAGTGTGTTGTCATTACGTATTTCACCCAACAAAGTACTCTCTGCCTGTGTTAAATTATATATAACATATTCATTTTTTAATGATTTTCTTAAAGAACTCTCCAAGGTTTTTTCAAATTTTTTAATTGAGGGTGGAGTGGGGGGTTAAAAGTACTTTTGCGTCTTAAACCTGTTGTTCCAATTGGATTTTCATTACCATTAAAAATAAGTTGTAAATTCTTTTTCCTGAGAAAAAGGTTTACATCGACTAGTAAGTGAAATATGTTGGTTTTCTGAACAGGTATAAATCCAAAGCCCTTAGAAAAAAGGTCAAAGGTAGTATTTGTGATGGTGTAACCAGAATAATTGTAAATACTGAAATCTTGACGTGTCCATTTACAACCTGTGTTAATAATATTGCCTGTTAGGTTCACTTGACTGGATTCCTCATTTGAGGTCTCCTCTGGTTGCCCTGGTAGTTTTTTGAATAATTTTCAGTGTTGTTTTTGGACCTAAGCCTTTCTGACCTTCTTAAAGGGGGAAATTCTGAGTCATAGTTTTCCCTCAAAAAACACCTCCTCATTAGTGTTGGATTCAGTATTGTGTCTATTATACACCCCTGAGTTAATTCTACCCCTGTGCTTAGGTTTGGGGTAGTGGGTTTTGGTCTTATAATCGTTGAGGTCTCTGTCTATTTTATTAAATTTTCTGTTCTGTACCTCAATGCATCTACCTTCAATATTTTTAAGTAATTTAAAATATTTGGTCCTCTCTTCTTCAGTGGTAAAAACTAAGTCATTGGTAATACTATTATTTAAACATTCAATTTTACCAAACAGTTTTTCTTTTTCAAAATCATTGTTCCTGATAATAGCTCTCATTATATCCATACCACATTTATCAAATGCAACTAATAATTCAGAATGAAATTCCGTTCCCTCCACCACATTATTAGGATATTTGCAAACTCTAAGTCCCTTAGGGACTATATTTAAAGATAAACAATGTTTGAGATATGCATTATCCATCTCCAGCATTTTAATTTTATATAAGAAAAAGTCCAAGTCCTCCACCATTGTCTTGTAAGACCCATTCTTAAACAATAGAGGTACTCTGTGTTCAAAGTCAAATTTAGCATGAAAAATGTCACCAAAAAGGTTCTTAGTACCTGTAGTATTGTTAGCGTCATTGCCAGTCCGCTTATTGCTTGTTCGAATATTGGTATTGGTTGTATCCTTAGGAGAATCACCTAAGGTGTCGCCTGTAGCAAAAAGCCTCGGAAGCCGTTCAAAACTGTTATTAACCTCTTTATTTGCTTCCCTTCCCCGTTTTTCGGTGTTTGAAGATGGCAGTCTTTTCTCTCTTACTAGCGTTGTCCTCTCCACTAACTGGTTCCCTGGTAAAGGTAGCGACGATAGCAGCGTGGTCACAGATTGACTTATTGGTGTTAACAAACCCACTAGCTGCATCAGCTGACCTATCGGTTTACGCAGCTCTCCTGTTTCAGAGCTGCGTTGGGTGTTTTCCAAAAGAGGATTGCCTGTAGGATCCATCCAGAATAAACCAAGAAACAAAAAATATGGTAAGTGTCGGAAGAAACCAGTAAACCAAAACGCTGACACCAACGGTCCACAGGAAATCCAAGTTTATTACCAGAAAGTCTCTAAAAAAGGAACAACTGCACCACACGAACCACAAAAGTAAACACTGTTAACGCTTCCAAATCACGTTTTCGTCACCAACTTCTTCAGAAATACAAAGAATCCTGTTAAGTGCACAGATTTGTAGTATGACAAATTAGCGAACAGTCAATGAAAAATAATCATTAAAAATTTAAAAAAAATTAGGGGAAGGGAAGCAAATAAAGAGGTTAATAACAGTTTTGAACAGCTTCCAAGGCTTTTTGCTACAGGCGACACCTTAGGTGATTCTCCTAAGGATACAACCAATACCAATATTCGAACAAGCAATAAGCGGACTGGCAATGACGCTAACAATACTACAGGTACTAAGAACCTTTTTGGTGACATTTTTCATGCTAAATTTGACTTTGAACACAGAGTACCTCTATTGTTTAAGAATGGGTCTTACAAGACAATGGTGGAGGACTTGGACTTTTTCTTATATAAAATTAAAATGCTGGAGATGGATAATGCATATCTCAAACATTGTTTATCTTTAAATATAGTCCCTAAGGGACTTAGAGTTTGCAAATATCCTAATAATGTGGTGGAGGGAATGGAATTTCATTCTGAATTATTAGTTGCATTTGATAAATGTGGTATGGATATAATGAGAGCTATTATCAGGAACAATGATTTTGAAAAAGAAAAACTATTTGGTAAAATTGAATGTTTAAATAATAGTATTACCAATTACTTACTTTTTACCATTGAAGAAGAGAGGACCAAATATTTTAAATTACTTAAAAATATTGAAGGTAGATGCATTGAGGTGCAGAACAGAAAATTTAATAAAATAGACAGAGACCTCAATGATTATAAGACCAAAACCCACTACCCCAAACCTAAGCACAGGGGTAGAATTAACTCAGGGGTGTATAATAGACACAATACTGAATCCAACACTAACGAGGAGGTGTTTTTTGAGGAAAACTATGACTCAGAATTTCCCCCTTTAAGAAGGTCAGAAAGGCTTAGGTCCAAAAACAACACTGAAAATTATTCAAAAAACTACCAGGGCAACCAGAGGAGACCTCAAATGAGGAATCCAGTCAAGTGGACCTAACAGGCAATATTATTAACACAGGTTGTAAATGGACACGTCAAGATTTCAGTATTTACAATTATTCTGGTTACACCATCACAAATACTACCTTTGACCTTTTTTCTAAGGGCTTTGGATTTATACCTGTTCAGAAAACCAACATATTTCACTTACTAGTCGATGTAAAACTTTTTCTCAGGAAAAAGAATTTACAACTTATTTTTAATGGTAATGAAAATCCAATTGGAACAACAGGTTTAAGACGCAAGAGTACTTTTAACCCCCCACTCCACCCTCAATTAAAAAATTTTGAAAAAACCTTGGAGAGTTCTTTAAGAAAATCATTAAAAAATGAATATGTTATATATAATTTAACACAGGCAGAGAGTACTTTGTTGGGTGAAATACATAATGACAACACACTCAGAGTTATGAAACCTGACAAAGGAGGGGGGGTTGTTTTTATGGAACATATAACATATGAAGGAAAAATGATGGAGCTCCTTAACAATTCTGACAAATACGTCAGAACATCCATCAATGAGATTAATATTGCCTACCAGAAAATTAACCTTCTTCTCGATGATTTGTTTATGGAGGGTTCTATAGATCTAGGTACACTTAGATATTTGAAAGTGGATAAACCTAGAGTGCCATCTATTTTCGGAATACCGAAAATACATAAGAATATCAGTGACCCCCCATTGAGAACAATAGTATCAGCACAAGGTTCCATCACTACACCCCTTGCCAAATATGTGGACACCAAAATTAAGGGACTTGTTATGAACAACCAGAACATTTTAAAAGATTCATGGGACCTACTAGGTAGACTGGAACACTCTTTATGTTCCAATGAGGTCAGCTTTGGTACAATGGATGTTATAGATCTTTTCACCAGTATCCCCCATGACATTGGGTTGGAGTGGTTCAAAGAAATGCTGATTGAGCACAAATTGCTAACCAATAATGAATTTAGAACAGTTCTGATTCTCATGGAAGTAGTACTGAAATACAACTTTATATTTTTTTCTGGTGAATACTACAAGCAGGTGAGGGGTGTGGCTATGGGTGCATCTTGTGCACCCACTTATGCTAATGTCATCATGGCATATTGGGAAAACCATTTTTTGCTCAATACTATGTATAAAGAGAAATGTGTATTTTATGGTAGGTTTTTAGATGATCTTTGTTTTCTGTGGAAAGGAGATGAAAAATCCTTCATGGGTTTAGTTGAATATTTGAATAGTACTGTACCTTTCCTAAAATTTACACACAAGTTTGACAAATACATGTTAAACTATTTGGACATTACAATTATTAAGAGAGAAAAACGATTTGTTTCAAGAGTTTTTAGAAAAGATACTTTTTCTAATTCTTACCTACATTACTCCAGCTCCCACCCCCATTACCAAAAAAGAGGGGTAGTAAAAGGACAGTTGGTAAGAATTAGTAGGATGACCTCTGATAATAACGAGTTTATTAATGAATGGGGATGGTTAAAAAGACAATTTTTAAACCGAGGGTATCCTGAGGACCTCCTGGATGGAATTTATAATGAAGTTACAGTTAAGAGGAATTCTACCTTTGCCCCAATACTTGGCATAAAAACCACACATAAAGGATTTAGCAATGAACAGACAATTAAAGAAGAGTATACCGGGGGTATTATTACAACATATGATGGCCAGTCTAATCTTGTTAGAAACATTATAGACAGAGAATGGCAGAATTTTGCCAAAATTTCAGATTTAAACCACATTTTTGATGATGAACTAAAATATGTTTATCGAAAAGGGAAAACCCTTAAAAACCTGTTGGAGTATAGCTCTAAGGAGGCTGATTTAAACAGATCAGTGAATAAGAAAGGTTTGTTTAAATATGGGGCATGCAATTATTTCATCCATTTAATAACAGGAGAGAGTTACTTTTTGGTAGCAAGGAACAAGAAACTATTTTGCAACACCTTTGTTAATTGTAACACCAAAGGGATTATTTATTTAGCAGTCTGCAAAGAATGTGGCTCCTTTTATATTGGAAAAAGTGAAAGAAAGTTGAAACAGAGAATGTACGAACACCTCTATGACATTAGGTCAAGGAAGGACAGTAATGCTCTGTATAAACATTCCCGTAGTTGCATAAAAGCCAAATACCAATTATTTGTCTTAGAATCTGTGGGAATTGATCCCAGGGGAGGTATGTGGGAAACCCGTGTGGAATACAGGGAACTGTATTGGCAGATTGTTCTTGAGTCCACACGGCCCCCAGGTTTGAATGATATGATCTCCCTGGGACCAGTACTTAAGTTAAGATCTGCCAAATTATAATTATGTAAATAACCTAGGTTTTAGAATTTTATATTGTGACTTTTTTGGTGTTTTGATATATTGTTTTAACCTTTGATGGCCAGGGTTTTTATGGTAAATGTTTTGTTAGGTCAAATCATGTACACATTTTTATGTAATTACTCCGTTTGGAGGATGTTTGCATTTTACTTTTTATTCAATACATATACACTTATGTATTTTTATCTATTTTATTTGTATTTGCTTGTCATAGTCACTATTTTACAAGTGGGTTGTTTTATTTTGACCAAGCAGTCACAAACAATAGTGTTATTACAACTGTCAGACTCAAACCACCATTATTGTTTTTTTAATTTTTAATGATTATTTTTCATTGGCTGTTCGCTAATTTGTCATACTACAAATCTGTGCACTTAACAGGATTCTTTGTATTTCTGAAGAAGTTGGTGACGAAAACGTGATTTGGAAGCGTTAACAGTGTTTACTTTTGTGGTTCGTGTGGTGCAGTTGTTCCTTTTTTAGAGACTTTCTGGTAATAAATTTGGATTTCCTGTGGACCGTTGGTGTCCGCGTTTTTGGTTTACATGTGTATAATAACACTACTGTTTTAACTTGTCATAAATGACATACACTATATTGAACATCAAGGGGAAGCATGATGATTTTCTCATATAAGCAAATGTGCATAAAAAGTCATATAATTGCTTTAACTTGAATTGTGGTTTTGTAACCCATCTTGACTATACATAATACTTAAGCTGTTACCAAGGTAACTAATGTTTTATACATGACATCAGACTGACAAAGTTGTTCAAGGGAAACAATAGAAGCCTGAACTGGGAATGTCACAGAATGTAACAATCACATTCTGTACAAATACTATTAAATTGATAATAATCACTCATTTTAACATTTGCTGATTATACAAAATAGAATGTTGCCATTTAAATCTAAAAACTTTTCAGTATATGCCATAAAATGGCAATTTATAAATACAGAAAGAGAATTTGTAATCATTAATCACAGTAAGTGATTTTTTGTTTTTAACCTATAATTTCACTCATTTTATAATAAGAAATGACAGATATGAAAATCCTTACGTGTAGGAAATAGGGGGAAGAGGGATGCACTGATAATTAAAATGCACTAACTTTCATCAGTGTTCACATAAAACAAACTTGATGCTTTACGTAAGTTAGCAACAAAGTGATTACTTAAATGCTGGCAAACATTGAAATATAACTTCTTTTTTTTCTCAAATTTTTTTTATTTTTCTAATGCATTTGAATGAATTCCATAGTATTTATACATAACATCTTAAATAACTATGTACACTATTTACATTAGCCTGACACTATGACATATCTTAATGTAAACAGTTACTTTATAAGTATGCCCAATCCATTTTTCAGAGTATCTGATCAATTACTGTATAGTGTCAATCAACAATAAAACTTTTCCCCAAGGGTTGTTGATAAATGGCTTTGGATAAATTTTTAGCTCTTTCATTTTAATTTCCAGTAATGCTGTGGTCTTCAGTAGGCTGTAGAAGTCTTCCAAAGTTGGTAAATATTTTAGATATGCAAGTAATAAAAACAACATACAAAATTCCACAACAGGACTGGCTAACTTTACAGAATATTCTGTCATATTCGCAAGATTTAAGTAGAATAATTAACAATTCTTCATTTAAAGAAATACCTAAATTTATGAAATACGTATATGAAATCATATATAATGACTTTGACATGGGAAACAGTATTTCAAAATTTTACAAAATACTGATAAACTATAAAACAACACCCCAAACCTCATATTGGAAATATATAACAATAGGACACATAGTACAGTTAACTGAAGATATTAAAACAAATCTTATTATCGATAAAATATACATCCTTTACATAATACTGGAAAGTTTTTAATTGAAAATGCTTTCATAGAGCATTCTTAACCCCAGACAGAATCAGTAAAATTAGTTCTTCCATAAAAGGAATATGTTGGAGATGTGAGCAAGTACACAATGCAGATTGGAACCACATTTTCTTTGATTGTGTTAAAATTAAGCCATTTTGGAATGATATTAATAACTTTCTACAAGCTTTATTTAATGAATCATTGTATTTAACTAAAGCTCTTTTATTATTAAATGTGAACGATGGTCCTCATCTGAATAGGTCAAACATGTATCTAGTATAGACTATGCTTGCAATTTCAAGGAAGTGTATAACAAGAAGATGGAATACAAACACAATACCAACTTTGGAAGACTTCTACAGCCTACTGAAGACCACAGCTCTGTGGCAAATTTTGCCTAAAACAGGCTATTAGACAGCAGGCCTAAAGCCTGTCCTGGTTCTCAGTGGGTGAAAGACAATAAACATGCTGGTCTGTTCAAATTTATGGAAATTAAACTTTACTTGTAGAACAAACCTCTTAACTGTACAAAGTATGTACTTGCGTGTAATATCTTATTGTACTTTTGTAAATTGTTATCTTTCTTCTATTGATCCTGGGTTGTGGCTGAAAAGGGTCAACAGACCAGCCCACTTACATGGTAAACAAACAGCAATCAATCACTCAATGAATAAATAAATAAGCTGTCCATAATTTTGCAGACTATCCCAGTTTGTAACTCATATTTTTGCCCTATCCCTCACAAAATGTTCAATTTTCTGGTAAATGTCTCAGAATCATACTTCTCAACTCTCTACAGTTTTGCAGAATATCTAGATTATTGCTCAATATGTTTGGTCTGTTCTTCATAAAATTTGTGGTTTTCTGGGAAACCACTGAGGATGGTGCTCACTAAATAACGAGAAATCTGAGTCTGAGACATCTTCTCCTTCAGAAAATGCATAATAATACAAAAAACTATTATTCTAGCTACTTTCTAAATTTAGAAGCGCAATATTTAAATTCTGTCTCTGATTTTGACCCTTTATCCTCCCATTATTTTTGGCTTTGTCCAGAATTCTTATACAAAAGTTGAAGGGGTATGCAGAGGATTACAGTCAGTCACCAATAGGAGACATTAAAGTTTCATACTTCTATTGATCAGAAAATGCATGTTAATGCAAAACCTGTTCTAGTAAAATTTTAAACAAATAAGTAGCATTTAAGAACTGTTCCTGATGTTGAGCCTTCATTCCCCTGTTATTTTTGTCTTTGTCCAAAATTTGTGACAAAAGAATTTGATCGTTATACCTCAAAAACACTCGCATAGGTGTTTCCATTGTAAACTCCATCTCAGGGTGACTCACTCAAATCATCTTTTTCTGCCTGGCTGAGCTTTTGGTTACCTCAGAAATGCCAATGTGAATGTTTACTATAATCAGTACTCTGACAACATTTCAGGGCATATTGGGGCACTCTTGAAAGTGGGGAGGGGGGCTCTCACCTTGCTTGACCTATAGTTGTGGCACCCATGGACAAATAAAAC
>NC_056729.1:1687339698-1687354698 GCF_019279795.1 Protopterus annectens
CCAGCTGTTGCAGGTGTCTTGCAAAGTACATCCCAAATGGGGCGTTGTACTCTATGATGTGTCTGTTGAGTGATGCGTAGAGAGGCACAATGACCTCTTTTGATCTGGATGCAAACCCTTTTGTGATTAGGTGGGCCACATAGAAGGATTTTCTAACCCCTTTGGCAGTGTGATTATCAAAGGAGAGATTACTATCTACTTGGGTCCCCGGATCTCTTATTATGTCTTCTGTATTTAGGGGCTACCACCTATGTGATAGTTTGTGGGTACTTTGTTTTTTCCAAAGGGGATGACTATACACTTTTTGGCATTTAGCTTGAGGCCATGGTTTTGACACCAGGTATCTGTCTTAGTGAGACCCTTTTGGAGGATGTCTGTGTCAGCCGGAGACTCAATTATAGCCCCTAGTTTGCAGTCGTCTGTGAACTTGGTCAGCCATAGACCTCTTGTGCTTGCCTGTACCTCTGAGAAGAATATGCCAAACAGGAGGGGTCCTAGAACTGAGCCCTGGAGAATGCCACTTGTAACCGGTTTAGAATAAGACCTAGCTCCTGCAACTCTTACCATGTGGGTTCTGTCCATGAGCCAACCCATCTCGTGATGTAGGGGTTTATGTTCAGGCTGGTGAGCTTGTCTATAATACCTGAATGGGGAATGGTGTCAAAGGCCTTAGCGAGGTCTAGGTAGGCTGTATGGACCACCTTTCCCTCATCTATAGCCTTGGTAACTGTCTCAAAGAAGTTCACAAGGTTTAGGAGGCATGATCTGCCCTTAATGAAGCCGAACTGGGTAGAGTTCAGTGTTTGGAGGTTCCTAATGTCTCTGTTAATGAGATCATTGATAATGCACTCCATAGCCTTGCAGACAAAGCTAGTCAGGCTTATAAGGTGATAGTTCCCAGGGTCTGTTGTGGCTCCACCTTTGTGGAGTGGAATAACCGTTGCTGTGTGCCACTCTATGGGCATGTAGCCTGTGGAGAGGCTGAGTTTGAACAGTATATTTAGGTGAGGGGTTAGTTCATCTTTGAGCTCGTGTAGGACACAGCCTGGGACACCATCCAGTCCCATTGATGCTGTGTTTTTGGCTTTGGAGAGGGCTGTTTTAACCTGAGTGTCTGTGATTTCGGGGGCACTACATTCTTCTGGTATGGTTATGGGCTCTTTTGGGGGTAAGAGTGGTGTGAAATTTGCACTGAACCTGTCTGCCAGGATGTTGGCGATATCAGTCGGTTCAGTGTATTTTGTGCCATTCTACATTAACTCCGAGCAGATCTGAGAATTTCCACTTAGATTCTTGACAAAGCTAAAGAATGCCTTGTGGTTATCTTTGGAGTCCTTGGCAATTTTTCTTTCAAAGCTAACCTTGGATGATTTTATGAGGGATCGTAGTTTCTTGCTGATACTGATCAGGGATGTCTTAGCTTCTTGGGATTTTATTGCTTTCTGTACTAGTTTCCTCCTTCTATTGTATAACTTGTTTATGCAGAGGTCCACTGGACTGGTTTCCTTTTCTTGGAGGAGTGATTCTTGGTTTTGCTTGGGATAGCACGATCCATGCATTCTTGTAGGCGCCCATAGAGTGGATTAGTAAAGGATTTTGCAGCTTGGTCAGCATTATCCTTTAGCATGGGGGCTTTGAAACTTTCCACCTCGGTCTTAAGTAACGTGAAGTTTGCTTTTGAAAAGTTTTTCACGGTGGTTTCTTTGACCGGGATTGGGCGTGGAATGTGGCTATCCGGAGTGATTAGTTTATGGTCAGATCTAACCAGTGAGGGGGTTGACCTCTGCTGTGGAACACTGGTCACCCATGTTTGTGATGATCAGGTCCAACATGTTGTCACCTCTGGTGGGGGTGTTGAGCAGTTGATCCAGGGCGTTTGAGTTTATAAATTCTAGGAAATGTTGGGCAAGGGAGTTAGTACCTGAGTAGTTCTCCCAGTTAATGTTTGGGTTTACTCTTGTGATTAAATCATGCCAACTGCAGGTAATTCCTCAATATGTCCACACCCACCCATTGGTTATTGCTGAAGTAGCAGCATACGGTGGAGGTAGAGCTGAACATGTCTTATACTGATACTGCCTCAAATAACAGTGCTGATAAACTGAACCAGACTGAATAAACTGTCCGTTGTAGCTCTGAAATCAGAATTGTTGCTTTTCTCTGTAATGACAGAATTAAGGCACACTGCACCATAGTTACTGAACTTTTACTGACTTCTAAATATTTGAACTGCTGGTCATTTGGCCTGACTTCTGTATTGAATCTCCTGAGTATCTAAACTGAACTTGTGAGCTCATACGTTGTTTTTCATTTACATGTAGGCCATGGTTCTGGCACCAATCATTAGTCTGATCTAGACCCTAAACTTCTCTAGACTGAATTGAATTCTTCCTAGAAAATATATCTCACAGTACTAAAACCCTGTAAATTTTCTATGATTTCTACACACCTCTTTAACCTTTGGTCCCAAGCCTTGTACTGTCTAAACAAGTTCTATTTTTGTCCCAAATGTTCCACTCATTCTCGTAGTACATTGCAACCTCATCAGTGCATTGGGCTGAAGATCATTTTACTGAGCTCATTGTATCCTTCATTGAAATATAAATAAAATAAATAAAAATATATAAAATAAAAATTACTGAAACTGAATGTAAAATGTGAAATATTAAAAGATGATATAGGCCTGCTTTAATACAACTGCATTTCTAGGCCTATGCAAACAGAGTACTACATTTAAGTAGTATTTATTCTGGCAAAACTGTATTTATGTCAAGCCCATTCTAACATGTATGTGCATGCATGCACACAAATTGAAATGCACGTGTGTGTGGGTACACACACACGCACACCAAGTAGGTTTTTTTTTTCATGAAATTGCTACTTTCAGACTCTGCTACATCTTCAGAAATGCTAACCCAATCATCTTCCAACATTTCAGCGAAATAAATTTTCATCGCCCCTTCCTAGAGCCATGCACAATGGAATTCAAATCCTGTCCTATTTTTCTTACAGGTTAATGTCTTCTTCTTTTACTTCATTATTTCCCAGAAGGTATATAAAAGATTGCGAATTTTCCATTATTGGGGCAAGAGTTCTAATGTGCTCGCAATGATCGCACAGCTGTTAGCCCTGAAGCAGTTGTTTTGAAAGAAAGAGAAACAGACCTTACTGTGCTGCAGTGTTTGTCTGGTTAGAACTTGAAAGCTGTAAACAATACATTTATATCTCATGTAACTTTTTGTAATATGTACAGTAATATATAACATAAAGACATTACGATATTTTCAAGCAAAGTAAGAGCTGGTGGACTGTATAATGTATTTAAAGAAGAGCCTAACCATGTTCAGACACTAGTAAATGCAGAGAATGCCCCGTACACTTCACATAGTTCATTGTATTTACTTTAAGATCCTATCAGATTTGAAGTCCTCTTCTTCCAATAATAACTTATTCCAGTGCAAAGATGTCTTTAGGTTTTGAATCTGAAGTTAGTCCAGTTGCTTGCACATCTATTTCTTACACAGACACTGCTATGCAGCCTACCATTGTGTTTTTTATTGGGTTTTCCTTCTCATCCTCTGGCCTGGGGATGCTGTAAGCACAACTAATATTTCAAATATACAACCATCCACACTCTACCGATCAAATGATTAAGAACAGAGAATAACAGAACACGATACAATTTCTGGATGCCAACATCTTAAACAAAATCTCACATAGGCACGAATGAACCTTTTTGAATATGGAAAAATGGAATTATGACCACTGGTTCAAGTCCCACAACAGCGACACTTCACGAAGAGCTTGACAAGAGATACACACAAGGCTCGTGCACACAAGCGCTCATTACAACCGTTCCCTCCCGATAACAGAAAAGTACCAAAGATTGTTATAACAGTTCCAGTCTTTTTATTCAAGATTACACACTAAGTTCCTCTAGTCCCCAAATGAACCTGGGAGTAAGTGTGAGAGAGAGAGAGAGAGAGAGAGATAATTACACCACACACACACACACACATACACTTATATATATATATATATATATATATATATATATATATATATACAGAGAAAGTAAACTTACTTTAATGAGAATTGCAGTGATTCCTTTTTCTATATGACCACACAGATATGCAAGTACTTGTCATTTGGGTTGAATATAATATACCTTTGTGGGCAGCTGTGGGCAGCAAAAAACTTTCTATGCTAAGAATGCACAGATGAATGGGTGACATACATGTATGGAAAAATATTCATCAGTGTCCACAAAAGGTTCCCAGAACAAGCATTACAGTGTCGCTATTGTGTTCTACATAGACAGGCTCCTGTAGTAAGATTCACAAATTTATGCAATATCATAATATGCAGGTACTATCTTCCATACAAGTCCTTAACTTTAACAAACACATGGCAGGAGCCCTATAGTCATGTACCTCAAATGTGACACAGCACAACTGATGTGGCATAAAATAAGTGGGCACACACTGGTATCAGGTAACTACACTATTTGTCCATGCCCAGGTAATCCAATATATGTGAGCACCTCAGAGTAGCACAGATTTATATGACATATTTGCCACCATATTTGACTCTTCAACACCCAATATCACTAATAGACCTTGTTAGTATAAAATGTTTCAGTATTTTGGGGACTTGTATCATAGTGCACCATTATGTGCCAACTACTGTTGAGTCGAAAAGTATGTGCCAAAATCCGCAGGCCTTGTTGAGGTAGCCAATTCTGTTGGTACAGAGCAATAATGTAGCAGTGTGTTGCAATAAGCAGTGTCTTGCAATAAGCTCAAAGAGAGAAAGTATAAGTATAGAGCACAAAAGCATTGAACAAATTGTGTTTATGCCAATTACTTATGCACATGTGTGTGTAAATATTCATACGTATTTGCAAGACCCTTCGCTGGTATGTGTTAATATGGCAGACGGATTTCGAAAACCTCAACCACTTGTATTTGATAAGAATATTGCAGAGAACTGGAGAATATTTAAACAAGAGTATGATATTTTCATACAAGCAGCTTATGCAGATAAAGAGGCGTGTGCCAAGGCATTTATTCTGCTAAATCAAGCAGGCTCAGAGGCCATAGAACGGGAACGTTTATTTGTATATGCACCGGAAGTGTATGAAGGGGAAGGTGCAGACTGCCATATTGTTGTACAAGCTGAATCAAGGGAAGACCCCAAGTGTTTGAAGTGTAAGTTCAGAGAGACGTGTAACTCCCAGATAAACATTACATTAGAGAGGCATTTGTTTTACACAAGAGATTAGAAACCAGGAGAAATGTTTGCAGCTTATATAACTGACTTGAGAAACAAAGCTAAACATGTCGGTTTGGTGATTTGAAAGATGAGCTGATAAAGGACAGACTTGTGTGTGATACTAATAGTGCTGCAGTGAGAAAGATTAAACTTCGTGATAGTGATTTGACATTAAGCAAAGAAATAGAGATTTGTGAGATCCATGAGGTGATAGAAAGACATGAACATGCTTGCGAGTGACAAAAGCATGGTTTCAGTAAGCTCCAGAGCAAATGTATGCAACATGTGGCAAGCAGAAACAGGTCTAAGCAAAGGGCAGCCACAGGGTTTCAAAAGAAGATACAAAGCTTTCCAGAAAGTTCCAGAAAAAGTGCAGGCTCCACCAACAGCTTAGCGCAACACAAATGTAAGTCAGCAAAATCCAAATTTAGCTTTATTGTCAGCTGTCACAAATGTGGTGCAAATCATGCGTCTAAAAGAAAGAAGTGTTTAGCATATGGTCAGTAAGTATAAAAAATGGAACCGTTGGCTTTTGCATGCCTAAGTGGTCTGGAGAGAAAGGAAATGTTGATCTTTTCCTTGGTGTTTTCAATGTGGTTATGGAAGTTAAATGATTGGTCTAGCCAGAAACCATGATATTTAAAGAACATTGTTATTTATATTGGAGTACTATTTAGATCTGCAATGGTGAGATTTTTTGATTTTTTTCAGATTTTGTGAGGTTCCAAGTATCACAACACTACTATAACCTCCAAATTCAAACTCCTGCTCGAGGAAGACCTAAATAATAAGTGGCTTTGCATCTGCTCTAACCCTGGGTTATCTACACTCCATCTTAACAACACTCACACTCCCGCTGTATAGCTCTCACTTAACCCCTTAACCTAAACGGGTCTATATTGGAACATTGAATGTTTACCAGTTCTAATCACTAATGATCGACCCTTAGTGATTGAACTATTAAAGCATCGAATGTTCCAAAAAAAAAAAAATTAAAACAAAAAAAAAACTAAATGGTGTAGGCAGGGGGGCAGTCCCCCCAGCACCCCCCACACCCCATGCTTCTTAGAGGTACAAACTCTGAGGCCGCACACAGATTTCTGTTTACTTCTTTGCCATTCTGCAGTTTCATTATTCTCGTGCCGACAATGTCAGATTCAACATTGTCGACTTTCGAGAATTCAGTATAGACCCACCTAAATATCCCCAGTATTCCCATACACCATTCAGTTGCATCTAGTATTACATCTATACAGACTACTTTGTTCAGTTTAACTATGCCTCGTTTCCCAACAAACTGTGTGTAAACATTACGTTTGTAACAATGTACTCTGCATGTATCCATTTGTAACATCTCACTTGTGCTATATAGCTTTTCGTGTACCTGTACTACTCTACTTTTGTTAACTTTTGTCAAGATGACTTTATTATATCTGACTCACACTTAGCATATTAGCAACCTTTGTCAAGAAGGATTTTACTGTCTGATATATTACATACTGTTACATACATATGTTTCTTCTCATTGTAGAACTAATCTATGGATATTTTCTCCCTAGGCCTCTGCTGAAAACGGACTACTAGCCCAGTCAGACCAGCCCAATAAACAAATGTAAAATATATAAATAATACTTTTTGTTTCGCAGTGATTTAGGTATAGAGTATGGTTGTTTGTATAATAATTAAGGGAGCACAGGTCAGACTGAAGCTGAGTTTGAACAGGGAAATGCAAGGGATTGGCTCAAAGGAGAAGCATGTCAGTGTAAAGTGTGATAGGAAGATTAGGGAGATCAGAGGGTATTTGTTAATATATCTGTCAACTGAAAGTATCAATGATGATACACATTATTTTATTTTGTTTAAGTTTGTTTATGGGATAGTACACTGATTATAATAAAGTAGTTGTTGGTACAGCCAAAGTGATGAAATTTGTAAAAAAAAAACTGATTCACAAACATGGAGTTATCATAGAAGGTACAAAGTCCAGTAGGCAATTAAAACAATGAACAAAAATATATGTGGATTAATTTTAGTATTAAATATGGGAGGTAAGCAGCAGGTGAGACCAGAGGTTGGAAGCAGGAGTGATGTAGGTGAGGGAGAAGTAGGGGATGTGTCCAGGGGAAAAGCCCTTTCAGTCATATGTTTGATGATGGTGTCTCTTGAGTCATGCTTTAAAAGTGGGGAAAGAGGAGATCTCTTTTAAGTGAGGTGGGAGATTCTGCCAGAGTTTTGATATAAAAATAGAGAAGGAATATTTGGCACAATGCAGATTGATTTTGTAGAGCTGGAGTGAGTGAGGGAATCATTTGGGACAAAGGAGACACAGGTCTATACCAGTCTTCTGTGACATGTCTCAGATGTTGCATTTCATTGTCCTAAGCATTTGTCATGCACAATTTTTAACAAGCAATACATAGAAGACATATAAAGCATTCTATCTGTACAGCTCAATCTAAGCTGAAAGCAATGCATTTACGTTTACGTAAACATACATTAAAACCAACCTACTATAATTTTGGCTAATCTATTTCCAAATGATATAGTAAGTCCATATCAGAAGTGAGTACTCAGAGACTGTTGGTACGTGATCTATTTTTTGTCTCGTGGGTGATATTATAATGTGTCACCTCCTTTTTACTTTATCTTGTCACGTCTTCTAGTAGACAGAATGTTCCTTCCATATCCATTGTACTTATTCATGCTCTTTGAAAACAGTCCTAGGTCATGTCATCATGAATCTTTCATCAAGTTGAACTGCATCCTTGAACAGTACATTCATAGGTGTTTACTAGACTAATGACCACAAGGGCCTTTTTAAGCCTAGCCATGGATCCCAAAGCTCTGACAAGTTCTGGTACCCTTGATAAGTGTTAGCAGGGGCTTGGGAGATTAAACATTTACAAACAGGGGCCTGGTAGATGAATCATTACAGGTTGCCTATGTCCATTAGACATAAATGCCAAACCAGGAATGAATTTCCTGTTCCTCATCCAATTGTCCAAGTTACACTTGAATTGGGTTAGGGTGGAACTCTGCTTCACATGGATGGAGAGTTTGTTCCAGAGGTAGGCTCTGGGAAACATATTTGTCTTGCCTGCAGGTCCTATTTATATCACAGGCAATGTTTAAATCTTTATAATGGGTAATTCTGATACTGTTTAGTTTGCAGATATTCCCAAGGTTCATCAAAGTGGCATCTGACAAAGCCATGGATTCCAAGATAGCTCTCCCCTCAACAGCCTGTAGAAGACAGAATACAGGGATGGGGCCTTGAGGCAGTATGCAGAGGACATGTTACTTACACCTTGTATTCTTTTAGTGAAGAAACCCTGTGGACATTCCAATTGTTGCATATGCTTGCTTAGGTACATACAAAAGAGAGCATTGTACTCAATAATGGGTCTGATGAATGCCAAATACAGTGGAACAATGAATTCCTTGGAATTAGATACCATATTGCGTTTATAAGTTGTGCAACATAGAATGATTTCCCCATGCCTATAGACACAAGATAGTCAAAAACTAGATTACTGTCTATGTGTATCCTCAAGTCTCTGACTACTGGGTCATCTCTTAGGATTGTGTTGTCAATATGACAGTTACTAGGGGTGGATGACTTCCTGAAGGATACTATTATGAATTTCTTGGCATTTAGTTTTAGTCTGTGGATCTGATACCAGTTGCTTGTCTGTATTAGCCTATCCTGGAGAATGTTTCTGTCATTGGGGGGATTCAATGACAGCTCCTAATTTGTACTCATCTGCCAGTTTGGTTAGCCAGAGGCCACTGGCATTGACCTTGACTTCATAGAAGTTAATGCCAAAAAGGAGCAGTCCCAGGAGTGATCCCTGAGGGACTCTGCTTCTGACTGGCCTCTTTGTAGAGGTGGACTATCCAGCTGGTCCTGCCTGTCATTCAGCTGGCTATCCACTGGACAATATAAGAGTTTGTACCTAATCTCTTGAGTTTGTCAACAATACCTGAGTGGAGTACTGTGCTAAATGCCTTGAGCAGGTCAAGGTAGGCAGTGTGAACCATTTTGCCCTCGTCTGTTGCATGACCTGCCCTTGACAAAACCAAATTGGATTGGGTCCAGTGTCCTGAGGTTTCCAGTGTTATTATTGATCATTTTCTTGATAATTCTTTCCATGACTTTGCATATCAGACTGCTCACGATTAGCCTGTTTGGAGGCTACAGTTAAACAACAATTCGAAAGGGCCAGCTAGGTCATGTTTCATGCTATTTATAAGGCATCCTGGGATATTGTCTGGGCCCATTGATGCAGTGTTTTTGGCCTTAGAGAGAGCAATAAGGACCTGTTCCGTAGTGATAGCAAGGGTAGTTATATTTGATGGATTCAGTTAAATATTGAAGAATGCCTAGAGTTTTCAGAATTATCCTCTCACAGCCTAACATTTAGTAGTTAGTCACTTTGTTCTTTACCTAACTATTTCTGATCTCTGTCTGCATTTCATTTTGAATTGAAGTTATTCGTTTAAGGTTTGGTAACTTCCATTATTTTAATCTCCACTCTTATATTGCATTTTGTTTTAATTTAGTTTTTTTGTTCTTTTTGGAGTTTTAAGTGGTCTTGGCACAGGTCAGTTAGAAAATAATTCTTTTCCAGACAGTGAATAAAATCCAGCTAATTAGTGTGAGGAAATGATAAATAGCTTTCCACATTTAACTACAAATATTTAGTGGCATCTTTAGCTGCAGTGCTGCTGTGTCACTTGCTGTTTTCTCCCCAAGTATTGCTGATTTCTGTTAAACAGTAAGTGTCCCAGCGATTCTTGACATGCGATTTCTTTGTTGTCCCACTGCGGGTATAGTGTGTCACCTCCTTTTTACTTTACCTTGTCATATGTCTTCTGGTAGACAGAATGTTCTGTCCATGTCCAGTGTACTTTTTTATGCTTTTAGAAAACAATCCTCGGTCACGCCATCCTGAATGCCTTATCAAGTTGAACTACATGTTTGGACAGTACATTCCGTTAAATATTAAAGAATGGCAGGCATTTTCAGAAGTATCCTCTCTCAGCCTGACATTTTAAAAGCAGTTTGTGACTTGCTGTTCTCTGCCTAAGTATTGCTGATGTCTGTATGCATTTGATTTTGGACTGGAGTTATTCATTTCAGGTTTGGTGACTTCCATTTTTTTACCTTTACTCATACTGCATTTTGTTTTAGTTTTTTTGTTCTTTTGGAGCTTTAAGAAGTCTTGGCTAGTGTCAGTTAGAAAATAATTATTTTGCAGGCAATGAATAAAATCCAGCTAATTAGTGTGAGGAGCTGAGAAATAACATTTCTCATTTAACTACAAGTATTTATTGGCATCTTTAGCTGTAGTGCTGTGTGACTTGCTATTCTCTGCCTAACTATTGATGGTCTCTGTCAGTATTTGGTTTTCCCACCCAGCCACCCTACTCCTGTTGTGCTTTTAAACTTTGTGGCTTTTGAGTTGGCCTCCCCTACTATAAATCTGACTTTGTACACTCCTTCCAGTCTCTTCTCTTCAGCTCAATGTATTGATAACTAACTGAAAAATTAACTTGGAAGTCCCCAGTCTCTTAAACTTAAATTATCTTCTGTTATCTACCTTCCCGCTTACTAAAAAAATCAAATAAACAATTGCACTCTATTCAGCTGCTTTTATTGTATTTGTGCTTCTTCCTAAATAATAAATTCAGCTTTTTGCTGCACATTTTTAAAAGTGCTGAGTTACATTTAATCTGCTGCATTTATTGTTGCTTGTTATTAGCCTGATTACATTGTAATTGTTATTCAAGTCTCTTCGTTCTGATTTAAGCACTTAGGCTCCAAACTAGTTATCTTACATTAGGAAGGTTTGTAGTCTACACTATTATGGCAGAAGAGGTAGCTTACACCTTTCTGAGTTGTGAATTGCTGGTTGAATGCATATTGTGTCTGTTATTTTAAAAGTGTCTTTGTTCTGGTTTAAACACTTGGGCTCCAAACATTAAGAATGTTTGTGGTTTACATTCTTGTGGGAGGACTGGATAACACACACTATTGGGAATTCTTACTGTAAGTCTTATGGTGTGTTTATTTGATTTGCTAGAAGGCTAGTTTGTACTTGGTGACATTTGGTGACCACACTACTTTAGAACAGGAGTGCTGCTGTTTTTTATTAACTCTACAAAAACTAAGACATACTTTACCATATCCACTGTTTCAGTACTTGTGTTTCACATTGTTTTTGTCGCAGCCACATTAATTGAGTGCTTTTGTGTTGAATATTTGTAGTTTTTTTTTTTTTTTTTACTTTTTTTATAGTCTTTACTTAGAACTGCCTTGGTTGAACTTTAGTGAGAGTCGGGGAGCGTGAATCATTTTCTGTCCATGGATTGTGTAAAGGAAAGCAGTGTGTGCTGCTTTTGATTAGCCACAGGATGCTGTTTTTGTTTTTATCAAATCTCCTCTGCTAGTTAAGCATCACATTTACACAACTCTTGGTACATAACCTATGGGCAAGCTCACATTACCATACCCACATTTTCTGAACTTGTTTTTTGCATTGTTTTGAGTATTTTTGTATTGAATATCTAAACTTTCTGACTTTTTCACAGTCTTTAGTTACAAGTGCTGCTCTTCATGCAACAGCACCTAGAAGTGATCTGTATAGATACCGATATCTCAGTGTAATTCTCCCTTGTAATCTGTGTAGATGCAAATACTCACATTGTATGTCTCCCTTAAAATAACCTTATTATCTAGACAGATGTTTTAGCTACATAGCAACTAGTTTGTTCATAGATGAGCACCAACCATCAAACTCCTAGTGTTACTGACCTATTCAATATTTAAATTTCTATCACTCTTCCTAGTAGATCAGCAGCCATGGATATGCACTTCATGACTCTCTCTGTGGCCAGTTTGGTTGAGATGGGTATTCTAAGGCATTGTAGCAATTGCCTGATGTGCACTGATAACCCACTTATTCTTAATAAAATAGATAAAGTATTCAAGAGGTGTAAATAAACTTTAACACTGCAGGCAAAACTCTCTCATACAACCAAAACTAATCCTGTAGGGTTGTCAGTAACACTTGCACCATGCCAACTGCACAGGGTAAAGTCCTTACACATAAAACTACTTATGCTGAGGCACTTACAGGTAACCTTCCTAAAACACTAAAACCTCCAGCACAGCACAATCAAAAAAAGGGTCATCTGCTATCACATAAACACTCCATTAAAACACCACCCACAACTACACACAATAAAACTGTACTGAATACCTCTACTGCTAAGCCCTTAAGAAAAATCAGTGCACAACCAGATTTCCTGGTCATTGGTGATTTTCTAGTGAGGTGCACTGATGTTCCTCTCACCAGACAGAGTAAGGAGCATCAAGGTTAGCTACCTTTTTGGGGATAAGATCCAGCAAGTCACACAGGCACTCAGGTCATTGAACTGCAGCTAACAGTATGACTCTGCTGTAGTCCATGTGAGTGTTAATTACATGAGCCATACCTCCCTTGACTATATGAAGCAAGACATGACAGACCTCGTGGATTATGTGTCTCAGGCAGGTATGAGTCTAACACTGTGCAACATAGTACCTTTTCCAAGGATGATGCCACATTACCAACAGAAAATTATCGATTTTAACAACTGGCTTAGCTTCTGGTATTCATCCAAGGGGTAAAATATTTGATGGCCTGTGAGGGCATGGTTGACAGACCAAGCTGCATTGCCAGGGATGGTCTGCACTGTAGGCTTTTGGGTACTGGTGAAGACCTTAGTGGCTTTTTTAGCCAATGCTAAACTAACAAACCTCACGACTTACCTGAACCTATGAAGGAATATCTGAAAGTGGAACTGCTTAATGCTATAAGTCTTAACAAGAAACTTCACTCCCTGCAAACCTTCCTCTTCCTGGAGATTATAGATATCTGTGCATTAATGGAGACATGGTTTAAAGTCACTGAAAGTATTCCAGCAGTGCAAGGTTATAATGTATTTCACACCTTTACACCAGCTACTTCACAGGCGGCAACTAAAAGTGATTGAGACACAGGCTATATTAAAAACAACCTCAGATCCAGACTAGTTAAAGTGTATGACCCACAGGAACTCATACATGTACAACTTGCTACAAACAGGGTCTCGTACCATATCCTTGCAACTTATAGGCCCTCCTCATATCTCAGGAAACCCATACTACCTATCACATTATGCTAGAGTCCCTCAGTGTACAACCCAATACAATCTTCATGGGGGATTTCAACTCTATAGATATGGAATTCTACAACACGTCTAATGCAGAAGCCCAGCAATTCCTAAACTTTGTTAATACCAACATCCTGGACCAGATCCATTCTCCTACCAGGAGTACAAGCATCCTTGACCTTGTACTCACAAACATGGGGAGTGATGATCTTCTCCTAATGTAATGTCCTCACTCATTACATCTGAACATAAGGCAGTATTTCTTGAAATAATAATTAAATCCAGGGACCCAGCAAAACCAAAATCTTTCAGGAACTATTTCAGAGCTAGCGTTTCTCTACTGAGTGACACCTTGGCTAAATTTCATGCACCCCCAAACCCAATGAACTCCATAGCATATGATGAGCAATTTACAAAATCCCTGTACAGCCATATTGATAGCTGTATATAGTGAGCTGTGTCCACTCATATTAAAAATAAGACAAACTCAAAAGACAAGCCACCCTTGTGGAACCAGAATATCAAACAGTTGTACTATACAACAAAAGAAAATATATTGGTCATGCGTAGGTAGAATAAAGGCCAACATCACAAAAAACCCAACCACTCTAAAATGGCAGCTAAGAGGGTTAACTAATAACTAAAAGGCCAAAATGGAAAAAAAATAGTTTTTCAGACAAAGGACAACCATAAAACGTTTGACAGCTATGTCCATAACCCGATTGGAAATATGCATCAATGCGCATAACTTATTGTATATGGCATGACCAACATTGAACCAGAGGCCATTGGCAACCTTTTTAGCTGAAAGATTCAGCTAAAATTTCTCGCTGCCTCTCCTCCCGATACTCCAAAGGAAATACTGCATACCACAATCCCCCCAAGCATTACTAGGGAACAGGTCTTTAATGCACTTTCCAAGGCCAAACATACTGCATAGATGGGCCTGGATAATGTCCTGGGATGCTTAGTAAGTAGTATAAAACATAACAGGGTAAAAGCACAAGCCAAACCAAAAACTCCTTACTGCAGCAAAAGGAAGGTCCCAGCAGCCAAGCACAAGCCCACAAAAAGCCAAGGCGTAGTTAGTAGCTAAGTCCACAATACGAACACTTCTTTATTTAAAAATAGCAAACAGCAAAAAATAGGCAAAGGATAGTAAAAGTAGGTATGACTAAATGTGATAGATGTACATATTGTCCATACATGGACATAGGGGAAAGATTTAACATCAGAGGGGTGGACTATATGACCCCACAGAGATTTTATTGTAATACAAAAGGTGTGGTTTATTTAGTGTGCTGCCAGAATTGCCCTGTTTTCTACACAGGGAAAACAGATCGGAAATTTAAGGAAAGGGTGTATGAACATCTTTACAGCACCCGAACCTTGAAACAGGACAGCGCAATTGCTAAACATACCTTAGACTGTCCTACACATTCATTTAAATTTAGAGCTATAGACACAATTAAGGTGGATGAAATGAGAGGAGGTCCTAGTTCTTTGATGTTGGAAAAATTAGAATTA